>NW_022436956.1:13911987-14057064 GCF_009761245.1 Sapajus apella
AAAAAAAAAAAAAAAAAAAAAAAAAAGAGACTATAACTTTAATAACAGTGTCTTACAGAGTTATCAATAATTATTCATTCAAATATTTAATGTCTAATAGGAAATGCCATTTCATGAGAAAAAGAGGAGACAGAGAATTTGGCCTTTCCTTTGACACGTGGGGTACAAAGACTGGAAGAGGTATGTTAGCTGTCCACAGTTACACAGTGACCACCAAGACCAGGCACTCTGACTGCCAGTAAGACATAGATCAGAAGATTTCTCTGCTTCCAAGATTGACCCAACCTTGCAGTGCTGTCTTCAAATTTTACACCTCACATTCTTTATCCCTCACTCACAGCCCCTCTGCTCACTCTTCTATTTCCCAGGACACCTGAACACACCTTGTCCCTTCTGGCCTCCTTACCTTTCTCACCTTTGTCCTCGTTATAATCTTCCTCCCATTCAACTCTCCAGCTCCTATGAGGCAGTCCCTTTGTTCCTTCTCAGACATACCAGAGAAAGATCTGCCCCGAATGCTCTTCTCTCAGATGCCCATGTGGCCTGCTCTTCCTCTTCATTCAAGTCTCTAGTCCGATGTTAGCTTCTTAGAAACGGCTTCCTAGGCTACCTTATCTGAAATGGCACCCCATGAGTTCTTTCTTCATTATGTTTAAATGTCAATTAGATCTATATTTTAGACTTGTACTTATCTTGAAATGTAATATGTATATACTAAACAGCACACGAAGCACAAAGCCTTCCGCAGCCTGCTGGGGTCCTCCACTTGGCCATCACCAATGCAGATGTCTTACTTGCCTGACTAACCTGTTGGCTTTAGGACTGAATTTCTGAGAAAAAGGAAAACAGGAAGAGGAAGAGAGAAAACACTTCTATGCCACCATAAGTCCCCATTCTTAGTCCTAACTAAGTTCTAAGTTTGGGCCCTGACAGAGGTCTTTCCCTATTAAAAAAAAACACCCAATTTTTAATTGCTACTCAAGTAGCTAGAAGCTTGGCACCCCTAAGGGAGTGGGAACTTCTCATGCTAGCTCCTCACTCAGAAGTCTGATAAACAGATTCCTTAATTTCCTGTGGGATGGCACTTAGAACAATGGAATTTTGCAAGGATTATCCATAACTATCCAGTAAGTGATTTCACACTCATCAAGGGTGATTACTTTTTACAACTCCAGCACTGCAACAAAGTTTACAATTGGAGTATCTCTGCATGATATCATTAGCACAGTTCCTTTAGGAGGAATGTGAACACCTGCTTTAGTGTTTCGTCCTTCTCTTAACCTTCTCAACAGAGTTATTATTTCAGCCTATTCATATGAGTAATTCACCTTTTCTCTTTGAACTCGCTTCTTCCTCTGCAAGTAAATGGTTGAACTCATGATCCTTGATGTCCTAGATAGGTCTAACCTTTTATGATTCCATAAAATGTTCTTGAAGAAGAGTTAAGATGTTAGTTATTCACTGCTACCTATGAATGAATCACACAGCTTTAACCTAGAGAAAGAGGCTTAGAATACTGATAGTTGAACATATTTTGGTGATCTTCATCACCTAAGGGAAGTAAAATAAAGTATTAAAAGGGCTTTAGTTAACAGAGTTAGAATGAATAATAACAATGGCAACCACCACTTTGCAAATGTTATTTCAGTTCATCTTTACATTATAGCAATGTATCTTAGTGCATAATCACAGGCTATGAAATGAAACAGACCTGAGTTTGAGACCTGAGTTCAAATTCTGATTTTGCCATATAATTGCTCTGTAATTTGGGGCAAATTACCTTAACCTTTCCAGTCTCATGTGCATTCATCTGTAAGGTAAAGAATTTGCCCATAAGTTTTTGGGGGGAAGATTAAATGAAACAATGTATGTAAAGGCCTCTGCAGAATGCATTATAAGAAACAGATATTCAATAATGGCAGCTATTTATAATATTAGAAATGCTTAATCCTTAAACGTAAGTTCAGAACCAGTACCTGAACCCGTGTTAATTATATGCCATATTTCTATTAAACAGTGCTCCCCCAATACACCTTGCCTACTACACAATTTTTTCTTGACAAGGAAGGTGTAACAGAATGTATAGGTTCAAGCTTCCCAGTTTTATAGAAATTTCCTTGCATATCCCTAGCTCATTTTCGGAGTCTCACTCCTTCCCAATCATTGACATAATTTTAACACACAAAACTCAGTAAGTTTGGGAGGCTCAATTTTCTACCTGCAGAATTAAACTTTGAGGTGGCTTTCAGAAATCTTAGCATTACAACTATAGGAGACAAGAGTTTATTATGGGGCAGTTGTAGAAGCTTTGGAGTTCCTTAATAGGAACCTAATCTGGGAATTTAGTCATGAGCTCATCATTTTCTTTGCTCAAGTACATTGGGACACTTAGAAGCAATCAACCAAACTTACCATACACCTTATTTCCGCTAAAACAGTCTATGTAGCAAATACTTGTTCTTCTCAAGCCTTGCCTTCTATTGGCACTAGATTACAGGTATCTATAGGTGATCATTTAATAACTGTTTGCTGTTTTTGTGCACATCATGGACTTCCAATACCCCCTTTACCATTGCAAACAAGATCATTATCTTAAAAATCTCATTATATAAGAAAACTAATTGCAGATAACACAGGGCCAATTGAGAGACCACACTCTTAAGATTCTGATCTCTGGAACCACTTTCGGTGCCAAATTCTTTATCAGTGTTCCATCAGTGAAGCAGGGATTTGACCATAGGCAACTGTGAAGGCTACTTTATGGTCTATGTGAGATGACTGTTCCTGTGTCTGGTGTTGGCATCTGAAGTCTGCAGAGTAGGATGTCAGGAGGGAAAGATGAATGTGAGGTGGGGGAGGCAAGGACAAACTTGGAAGGTTGAGCAGGACAACTCTGATGGTAGACTGGCCCCTTTGTCTTTCTTTCACCATCTCCAAGCCTCAAGTTTGAGGTGGCATTGTCCTGCCTCAGAGGTTGGAGCCCTTCATCATGAAGTTAAACACACAGCAGGCCTGGAATTTGGAGAAGCTGAAGGAGGATCAGAAAGGGGCTGCAGCTGCTGCTCAGGCCAATGAAGTGACAACATGTGAGCTGATTGCAATAATGTTTGTGTGGACTGCTCCATCTTCCCAAGCACATAAAAATGGCTGCTGCTCCATTTCCACCTTCTAAATCTCATGCTCCTGTAGCCGGTGTACCCCATCCCATTGTAGCCATGCTAACCTGCAATGACACATGAAAGTAATTCTGGGAAACAGAGCTCTGGCTCAGGTAAGGTAACAATTCAAGCCCACCATACCACTAGTCAAAGAGGAAATCCCATGAGAAATAAAAAATGCTTTGAACTAATGATAATGAAAACAACAAAATTTGTGGGATACAGCTACAGCAGTCCTCATAGGAAATGATCCAGGGGAAAAAGGGGAACTTAAGTACACAATAGGTAGAAAGAAAGATACAGAAGCAGATATTAATAAAATTGAGGCCAGGCACAGTGGGTCATGCCTGTAATCCCAGCACTTTAAAGGCTGAGGTGAATGGATCACCTGAGATCACGAGTTTGAGACCAGCCTGGTCAACATGGTGAAAACCCGTCTTTACTAAAAATACAAAAATTAGCTGGGTGTGGTGGTGTGTGCCTGTAGTCTCAGCTACTCAGGAAGCTGAAGTGGGAGAATTGCTTGAACGTGGGAGGTAGAGGTTGCAGTGAGCCAAGATCATGCCACTGCATTCCAGCTTGGGGGACAGAGTGAGACTCTGTCTCAAAAAAAAAAAAAAAAATTAATGGAATTGAAGACAAGCAATAGAGAAAAATCAACAAGGCCACCAACAAGGCTAAGTTGGTGTCTTAGTCTGCTTGTGCTACTAAAAAAAAAAAATAGATGAGACTGAGTTATTTATAAACAACAGAAATTTATTTCTCACAGTTCTGAAGGCTGGGTAGTCCAAGATCAAGGCACCAGCAGGTTGGGTGTCTGGCAAGGGCACAGTATCTACTTCTAAGTTGGCACCTTGAAAGCTGTATCCCCTGGGGATGGGGTTTGGGGAATGAATGCTGTGCCTTCACGTGGTGGAAGGAACGGGAAACAGGGAAAGGAAGCTCTCAGCAGCTTCTTTTATAAGGACATTAATCCCACGTACAAGGGCAGAGCCCTCATGATCTAATCACTTCCTAAATGTCCCACCTCTTAATACTATCACACTGGCAATTAAGTTTTAACATATGAATTTTGTGTGACACATTCAGCATGTAGCAGTTGGTTTTTTAAAAGATCAACAAAATTGGGCTTGGCGTAGTGGCTTATGCCTGTAATTCTAGCACTTTTGGAGGCTGAGGTGGGAGAACTGCTTGAGTCCTGGAGTTCAAGACCAACCCTGGCAACATAGTGAGACCTTGTCTCTACAAAAAAAAAAAAAAAGCCAAGTGTGGTGGCAGGTGCCTGTAGTCCCAGCTACTTGGGAGGCTGAGGCAGGAGGATTATTTGAGCCTGGGAGGTCAATGCTGTAATGAGCTGTGGTCAAACCCCTGTACTCCAGTCTGGTTGGCAGAGTAAGATCCTGTCTCTAAATAAATAAATAAAATAAATAAAATTAATTTTATCTCAGACTAATAAAGGAGCAAACACATATAATCAATATCAGGAGTTTAACAGGAAATATAACTACAGATCCTATAGGTATTAAAAGGCCAGGCTGGGCACGGTGGCTCACGCCTGTAATCCTAGCACTTTGGGAGGCCGAGGTGGGTGAATCACCTGAGGTCAGGAGTTCAAGACCAGCCTGGCCATCATGGTGAAACCCCATCTTTAATAATAAATAAATAAATAAATAAAAGTCCTTGCAGCTGACCCGACCCCAACGTTTTGTGCACTGGCTGGATCGGCACCATAAATAAAGCATTTGTGGCAAGATGTTTAAGAAGTCTCACGTATGCACGCAGGGGAGCAGCCCTTCCCTTGCCCTGACTGCTCCAAGCCCTTCAACTCGCCTGCCAACCTGGCCCACCACCGGCTCACACACACAGAAGAGCGGCCCTGCCGGCTTGGGGACTGTGGCAAGGCTTTCTCGCAAAGCTCCACGTGAGGCAGCACCGCTTGGTGCATGCCCAGCACCTCCCCTACCGCTGCCAGGAACGTGGGGTGCGTTTTCACCGCCCTTACCACCTGCTGATGCACCGCTACCATCACGCGGGTGAATACCCCTATAAGTGTCGCGAGTGCCCCCGCTCCTTCTTACTGCGCCGGCTGCTGGAGGTGCACCGGTTCGTGGTCCATGCCGGGCGCCAGCCCCACCGCTGCCCATCCTTGGGGGTTGCCTTCCCCTCCTCACTGCGGCTCCAGGAGCACGGCTGAGCAGCTGCTGCTGCCCAGGCCCCACGGCGCTTTGAGTGTGACACCTGTGGCAAGAAAGTGGGCTCAGCTGCTCGGCTGCAGGCACGCGAGGCGGCCCATGCGGCTGCCGGGCCTGGAGAGGTCCCGGCTAAGGAGCCCCCTGCCCCTTGAGCCCCAAGGGCCACTCGTGCCCGTTGCTTCTCCAGCAACCCTTGGAGTTACTGCTACGGCATCCCCTGCGGCCCCTGCCCGCCGCCGGGTTCTAGAGTGCAGCGAGTGCAAGAAGCTGTTCAGCACAGAGACGTCACTGCAGGTGCACAGGCGCATCCACACAGGTGAGCGGCCGTACCCCTGTCCAGACTGTGGCAAAGCGTTCCGACCACCGCTCCGGCACACAGGTGAGCGGTCCTTTGCCCGTGAAGTGTGAGGCAAGGCCTTTGCCATCTCCATGCGCCTGGCAGAACATTGCTGCATGCACATGGGTGAACCACCCTACTCCTGCCCTGACCTTGGCAAGAGCTACTGCTCCTCCCACCTCTGGAAGTACCGCAAGACCCATCAGCAGCAGCATCAGGCAGCTGTGCGGCAGCAGCTGGCAGGGGCGGAGGCTGCTGTTGGCCTGGCCGTGATGGAGACTGCCGTGGAGGCGCTGCCCCTGGTGGAGGCCCTGCCCCTGGTGGAAGCCACTGAGGCCTACCCTCTGGCCGAGGCTGAGGGGGTCCAGATCAGTGGCTGACTCTGCCGGACTTCCTCTTCAGCACCTCCATGCCCTTTTGCCCTGTTGCTGAAGGCCCTCCAGCATCCCCTTAGGCCTCTGTACATACTGTATCCCTTCTTCTTCCCATCCCCACCACCATGTAAGTTCTTAATTGGATTTATTCTCTCCTGAGGGGGTGCTCTGGGGTCCCTGACACACATAAAGGTGCCCCCCACCTTCCACCTCTTAGCACTGGTCACTCCAAAAATGAAACTATCAATGAAGACTGAATTGCCAGCAGAAAAAAAAAGGGGGGGGGGAATGTTACAGCTTTATGGCAACAAGTTTATGACTTAAATGAAGTAAACAAATTTCTTGAAAAACAGTGTATCAAAATTAACAGAGGAAGAGACGAAAACATGATGTCTTTATCTTCTAAGAATTTGAACTCATCAAAAACCTTCCCACAAAAGAAATTCCAGGCTTGCTTTTGGATTGGCAAAGACTCCTTAGGTGGAACAAAAAATCCAATAGCTATGAAAGATAAAAATTGATAAACTGGTATGAATAAAATTTAAACATTTTTTCCTTATCAAAAGATAGTAAGGAAATGAAAAGACCAGCTAAATTGGAGTATATACATCTCGGTAACACATACACATAACAAAGAATTTGTGTCAATATATAAAGAATCTTATAAATCAGTAACACAAAAACAACCTAGTTTTTAAAATGGCCAAAGACTTGAACAAATACTTTACAAAAGATACAAAAGTTTTAAAAAGAAAAAAAAAAAGCAGGAGAAAAAGTGCTTAACATCATTAGTCACAGAAAAATGCAAATTAAGCCATAGTGGGACACTCCTTCACACCCACTAGAATGGTTACAAACAAGGCAGACAGTACCGTTAGTGAACATGTGGGAAAAATGGAATTCTCATCATTGGTAACAGGAAGGTAAAATGGTACAACTAATTTGGAAAATAGTTTCACAGTGTTTCATAAAATTAAACACATACATATATATCTCTTCCCTATGACCCAGCAAATCCAATAGATATTTACCAAGGAGAAATAATAACATATAACCACACAAAGACTTGCACACAAATGTTTGTAGCAACTTTATTCGTAATAATCCCACACTGGAAATAACACAAATATCCATCAGTAAATATATAAACAGATTGTGGTATACTACAATGAAATACTATTCAGCAATAAAAACAAAACAACTACAGACATAGGCAACAGCTTGTATCTCTAAAAACGTTAAGCTAAAGAAACTAAACACAAGAGTACATACTGTCTAATTTACATGAAATTCTGAAACAGGGAAGAAAATAACCTTTCCTGTAACAGAAGGTGGATCAGTGGTGACCTAGGGCTGGGGAGAATAACTGCAAAGGGAAAGGAAATTTATTCTGGCAAGAAAATGTTATTTATCTTGATTGGGGGTGGTGGTTACCTGGGTGTACACATTCATCAAAGCTCATTGAATTCTACATTAAAAATGGCTACACTTAATTGTATGTAAATTATACTTTCATTAGGTTGATCAGAAAGAAAAAAGTCCCAATGAAGGGACAGGACAGACAAAAGTCACCACACCAGTGTCTGTTTGAATATTTGAATGTGCAGTAAATTTCTAGGTTTCTATTTGTTTGATAGCACATGTCAGGGGGCCAAGTTTCCATCTAAATAAAATGGCTTAATGAGTTAAAGTATAATAGAGGAAGATACATATATATATATTTATTTATTTTGAGAGATAGGGTCTTGTTCTGTCACACAGCATGGAGTGCAGTGGTGCAATTATAGCTCATTGCAGCCTAAAAGAGGAAGCGGTAATAAAACTATTCAAGAAATGAATAAAAGCCTATGGTATAAACGCTTTTAAATTGAGTGATTAATTTTTGATATGCTATTTTGTGTTTATGTTAGAATCGTGAGTTGTCAAGTGTTTAGAAAAATTTGTCAAGTACACAAGTCTGCCTTTTTGGTAGTTGGATCAAAATATTAAGTCTTTTATCAAATGTTTAAGAAAATGTGATTCAGAAAATATGTAAGGGTATTAAATGTTCAGGATAATTGGAACTTACAAATTGTTAAAGAAATTGGAATATAATTTCTCATTTTTAACAAATTTACAGTACTTACAAGATCTCCAAGTTAAGCTTAGAGATTTAAAAAAAGCTTTATTTTAAACGTATTTTAATAAAGCAAATATTAAAACAAGTATTTATAAGTATTTTTCTTTCCATACCAAAAGCCGGCTTTGACAGTAAAGCTTGTTGACTCATGGTTCAAACACTTGCTGCCTTTCTTAAGAAATTTATTCTGCTTTTCAAGGAAGGTATGTTTTTTCTATTTCATCTACAAACCTTGTAGATTGGCCTTATGGTTTATAGCAATACAAAAACACACAAAGTGAAGTGTTTTTTTTTAAATGAAATTATGTAACAACAAATAATGTATGTATTTTACCGCTCTTACAAAGATAACTTACAGTAAATAATGTTAACAATGTCAGTTTTACTCATATGAGTTTTCTCTGTACCTCTATCTCTATTCCACCTCAATGTCTTGCACCCACCTATTTTAAGGTGAAAATATCTAGGCTTTTGCCCCGCAACTGATTTCTATTGAGGGCCTATCGAGGTATAATGATAATAATCATGGAATCTAGAAAGAAAAAGCATTAAGCACAATTTACGTGAAGAGTAGCTTCAGTTAACATTTAACTGGATGCTTCTAACTTATTTAATCTTACTAGATAGGCAGTGTTTTAATCATTTTACAGTTGGAGAAACCACGATCATGCAATTTGCAAGTGGCAGAGCCCTATTTAACTCCAAAGCTCTTGTTCCTCTGAGGTGAAGTTATAGATGAAACTCCTAGGTTTGCCCTTTCTTGATGTAACCAACTAATATCTTTGAGGATCTTTTTCCTTTTACCCAGAGTACTGCGTTAAGTGCTGAGTATACAGATTCATTCAACCCTCTAACCAGTTCTTATATTACTGGTTCATCTGTGGTCAAAATCTGGAATACTGGTGGGTTTTGTTTCCAAAGGGTTATGACTTTGAGTGACAAAAAAAGGAGTGTATCCTTGATGTAGGGACCATCTTTGATTTCTTGTTACTTCCCCTTTTCACCCCTCCAAGGCACTTAGCAGATGTTAGCTAATGAATAAATGAGAAACAAATTGTTGGCTAAAAAGACAGCAGCAGAAGAGATTTAAAATTTGTACCCATTGCAGTGCTTGGCAACTGTCAGGGATTTATTAAATATATATTGAAGAGAATGACATTTCTGCCGTTTTATCAATAAATTCAACAAAGTATTTATTGAACCTTAACCACATCTTGGGCATTTTTTAAGGATAAGTGGTTTAATACAACGATGATTCAGGTATAATCTCTACTTCCAAGGAATCTGGCATCTAGAATAGACAAGGCACACATAAAAATAATAGGTGATAGTGGTAAGTGCTGAAATAAGACTGTCATTCAAGTGCTATGAATTTGAAGAAGTTGGGAAGATCAGGAATGGAAGTTTCTTCCCCCTTGTCTTATTCCATTTGTACTGCTTTAACAAAGTATCTTCAACTAGGTAATTTATAAATAATAGAAATTTATTTTCTTACAGCTCTGGAGGCTGAGAAGTCAAGGCTAAGCACCAGTGGGTTTGGTGTCTGCTGAGTCCCCAGTCTCTGCTTCCAAGTGGTGCCCTGTTGCTGGGTCCTCACATGTTAGAAGAGACAAAAGGGCTGAACAGCTGCCTCACACCTCTTTTTAAATTAATCCCAGAGCCCTCATGACTTAATCACTCCCTCAAGGCCCCACCTCTAAAGGCTATTTCACTGGCGAATAAATTTCAACATATGAATTCTGGAGGAGATATTCAGACCGTTGCACCCCTCAAGTTGGTAAGTGTCTTTGAATATCTTTTTTTTTCATGCTCTGTGTGGCAATCTCATGATTTCAAACTTCTCTTCTATTTGGGCTCATCCCAAATACCTTTGCTCTCAGTTGTCTCCCTGGTTTCCATCTTTTTCCCAGACCCCCTTTCTATATAAATCACCTGCCTGCACTGTAAGCTCCATGTATCAAAAAACTGGACTTGTAATTCTCTTCCAAATCTGTCCCCAGCTTTTAGAAGATGGGAAGAAAACATCATACAGGGGAATGAGGAAATCCACACTCGGCAATGCAGAGACAGGAAGGAAGACAAAGGCTCAGTCTCTAGGTTTCTGAAAGGTCTTCTCGAACCATATCCACCCACTTCTCAATTTCTACCACAGAAGTAGAAAACATAACCTTGATTTTCACTTTCTGTCCTGTAACTATAAAAGGTTTCAAAGTCACCTGTAGAAGGTAATTTTGGTCCTCACTCCCATGAATATTCTCTGACTTCCTCTAATAGAAAATAGGAGAATGTGGTGGTAGTGTATATTAAAATGTTAGGACTATTTACATAACACTCCTTTAAAAGACCAGAATTTGACATGGGTGAAAGGGCAGAGGCAAGTTTGATTATTCCTAACACCTATAAGGAAGCCTCTGTCTTCCTCATAGGAAGCTGTTCTTTCTTCTCTATTAGCTATACAGGAATAAGAATCTAGAAGAAACTTTAACATTCATATTGGAGTTATTGAATTAAAGACACTAAGACAATTAGTGTGTGGATAACTTGAAATACTTTATGGCTTATTTACCACTTCAACATCAAGAAGAGGGGAATAAATAACACAAATATGGCAAACTGGCTAGCTGCTCAAGAAAATGATGACCCCTTCTTTCCAAGCACACAGCTGGGCACATTTTCCAAAATCTCTCTAGGTTGGCCATATGACCGAGCTCTGTCCAAAGGAACATGGGCAGAAGAGATATGCACCACTTCCAGGCCTGACCCATAAACATTTTCCACACAGACTTTTCCTTCTTTCCCAATGTGCTCCTTCAACAAAGAGGTCTCTATGGACAGAGAGAAAGGCAGAGCCCCAAGAGAAAGGAGCCTGGCTCGCAGAATGACTAGGTGGAAAGCTGTCCACTGGCCACAAATATCCACATGGGACATTAATATGAGAGAGAAACAAACCTTGGAAGAGTTACTTAAC
This sequence comes from Sapajus apella, assembly GCF_009761245.1. Classification (NCBI taxonomy): domain Eukaryota; kingdom Metazoa; phylum Chordata; class Mammalia; order Primates; family Cebidae; genus Sapajus; species Sapajus apella. The sequence goes on from NW_022436956.1 coordinate 13,923,136, forward strand.
TTCTTTGGGTCCCAGTCTCCTGGCAAAGAGGACAAGCTCAATAAACATTAGCTACCCTTATATTAGGAAACAAAGTTTACTTTTCCTTAATTTCCTTTTCTTGGGCAAGGTGGAGCACTGGGAGCGGGTAGGATTAGTGAAAAGCACTAAACGACACTTGCCCATTACAAAATACTAATTGGTACATCTAAATAAGACAACACTGTGACGGTAACTCAAAGATTAAAGACATTTTCTTCTGGACCCCAGACACTAGATTTTATGACTGGTTTCTTGCTAAAACACTCAAATCTAGTTAAAATGTGAAATATAAACAGAACGTGGTACTCGGTTTTTTCTTCCCTTGACACTGAGTATCTGGGGACGTTCTGAAACACATTTAACAATCCACATCATTTCTGTGGCTTCGAATTGGCACAAAATCTGTACAAAGAATACTTTGTGCTGTTATAATATTAACTGATACAGTTTAATTACAATGATCAACTTTTATTGATTTTACATAAATAGCTTATAGAATGCCTTTACAAACTATGTTTTTGCAATATATTTATGTTACAACACACATTTCCTTATGAAAGTATTTGTTAAATCTTTTTTTCACAGGAAGTAGGAAAAAGTCAGGGGAGAAGAGGAGGAATACGATTTTAAAACTAATCATCAGCAATGGGCCTAGGTATTTGGCAATTATTTCCTTTTACAAAAAAAATCACAGGTTTGTAACTTTGAAATATCAAAAGTGCAGTGCGTCAATTTAAACAATCAGTAGTGCCTAATATATTATTTGGGCATCAAATTTCTCTTTCTAAATACATCCAGATTCACATATTTTTACTCTTATTAAATAATGGTTTTAAATAATAACCATCACAATGTTTAGTTACATAATCCCAGATCTGGATTCAATCATGGTGGTTATCGATATTATTAAATTCCAATTTATTTATTCATCAGTAAAATGTAATAGGGGACAGTGTGCCCAGAAAATGAGCCTCCTATGTATAGGAAGACGATAGTCTTATTATACCTGCCATCAATTAGCTCATTTACATAGCCTCTAATGTATCAGAATTTTTTTTTCCACACTGATGTTTTGACTTGAATAAAGTACTACAAGTCATCGTTCTCATACCAACATTGAAGAATTAACCTCTCCTGAAACAAGAAACAGTCTTTATATTAGTATTTCTTGAATGGTGCTTAGTCTCGGCATTATTAAGCACAATGATTCTTAACAAAAATGAGTGGATTAAGGCAAATGGATATAGCCTAGTCCCCCCAATAATTTATTCTCTATCTTATTTAAAATTGTTGTTGAGACTGTACAAACTACAGATCTGCTGCTAGAAAGACATAAGTTGTCCCCTGGACAACATGTGGCATTTTAAGCATGAGATTAAAATCCTGGTGGTCACAGCATCTTCTCCTGACCTACGCTTATGATCATTCCTCAGCAGTGCCCACAATGCTGATTTCCAAATGATACCACTGACTTACTATGTATCCTGGATGTATGTAGATTACTTTTTCCTTATTAAAAAAAAAAAGAAATATTATATTCCCTTCTTTGTCCTTACTTAAGAATAATCGGGCAATAATCTATTCAATCTTCGTAAACTCTCCATTGAATAATTTTTCACTCTTATAACCATTTCCTGCATGGCTGCTGCACTTTCCTTCTGTCATGTTCTTCACATAACTGAGTGGTCCCTTCCCCTCAAAGGAGGAAGGATTTTTGAATGAGCCTCCAATCCTATCCCACAAAGTAAAATACTGTCCATAATTATAGTCAAAGAACATATGGTGGTCTGTATGATGAGCTGAGCCATTAATAAACGGCTGTAAGATTTGGGGGACACGAAAATCACCATCATGAATGGAAATTGACCAGATATTAACCAAGATGTACAGACTTAAATAAGCCACCTTGTGTAATGGAAAGATAAAAGGGTATACATGGTAAGGTAGACTCTGAAGAAAGCCATCGACAGGGTGAAAAGCGTGACTTGCAAATGGGGTAGGAATCTTCCAAACATGATGAGGTTTATGGAGGCGCTACAGAAGAAAAGGACACAATTAGCACCACAAACTTTACAACATCCAACCTAGCTTCTCATACTCACGTTGTGGAAACAACCTAACTAAAAAGTCCTGTAGAAATCAGCAGAATTATTTTATAAAATGCCCTTCTTCTTTGCCCTAAAACAGTACAATTTTGTTCGGATTTATGGGTACAAGTGCAGCGGTGTTCCATGGATATACTGCATAGTGGTGAAGTCTGGGCTTTTAGTGTACCCAGCACCTGAACACTTAAACAATACACACTGTACCCAATAGGGAGTGTCTCATCCCTCATTCCTCTCCCATCCTCCCATCTTCTGGAGTCTCTAATGTCTATTATTCCACTCTGTGAGTCCATGTGTACCTATTGCCAGAACAGAAGAGTTTTAAGACAGCCCCTTAGATCCATAAAGAAGAATATGAACAAACTGCACCCTGTAAGTGTTATAATTATGGCTAGACATTTAATATGGTTAGAGAAAAATTCTTGGAAACAGAGAACAGAATTTATAAACATATATTGCTGAAATGTGTAACTTTTTTTCTCTTTTTCCCACAAGTGACTTTACCTTATATACCAGTCTATGATGAAGGCCTCTGTGAATCCAGTAGATGAACATGTCAGTGAAAAACAGGAAAGATATTATACTAACAACGAGTTCAAGCAATCCTAGATAAGAAAATGGGAAACAGAAGAATCAAAACTCAGCTCCTAGGATTAGAGTTCACTTTTCACATGTCCATCTAAGTGCAAAATGGGATCCTAGCCTCAAACACTATCAGCGATCTGTTTTGGCTAATTCAATATATTATAAACTAAGCTCTCCTGACTTCCTAGAATCCAGTCATTTCCTCATTTCCCTCTCATAAGTACTTGAAATTTTCTACCTAAAGTACTTCTTAATTAAACTATAAAGATATATGAGACAGGATATTCCTAAGACATCTTTATATCTAAATCTCTGAGAATAATCACTTCCTTCATATTAATCTTCCTAAAACCTATCTTTACACATTATCTCCCTGCTTAAAATGTACTTTCCACGAAATACTTTAAATTTAGCATTTATTCCATACTCAAACCCTTGCGGATCTTTCCAGCCTCATCATTCCTGTATTTCTGCTCTAACCGGACAGGTTTACTCAATGTCCTCTCAACGTCTTGGAAGTCTTACCTCTGTATCTTTCCTCATAGGGGTCCAAGAACCTAATATACCCCCCTCCCTTTATTTTTACTCATAATCATATCCATTTTTCAAAGCTCAGCCAATTCATTACCCTAGTATATAATTTTTTGTTCCCTCTTCTAAATAAGTAACTTATGACTTAATGAGCAGGCATGCTGGTGCCAGCAAGCCTGAGTTCAAGTCTCAGATCTGCTACCTATTTGTTACTGAAACTTCAAACCTCATTAACTCATCTATAAAAGGAGCATAGTGATAGTATCTATCTCATAGCATTTTAAGAAAAAAAAATGGATTGGTATTTGTGAAGAGCTGAGAACTGTTACCGACACATATCAGCCTTCAATAAATACTGTGATTCTTGCTTTATACATACTAGATCCTAGAAATGTATGTTGAAAAACTTTCAAAATTTCATAAAAGTTTAGTCACTGCAGGACAGTTTATAATACAAAAAAGAGTAATGATCTGAAGGTCTAACAATTAGGTATCATTTCCATAACTTATGAATATCCATACAATACTATGACTAATATATTACATAATCTCAATATTTATTAACATGAAAATACAACCATATAAGTTGCTAAGCGAAAAAAAAAATTAGAGTCCAAATCACTATGCACCTCAGGACTTCATCTGTGAAATGTATGCAATGAAGTATATAGGCACAGAAAAGTGGGTGGACATATGCCAAAAGAGTTACAGTTTCTAAGACGCAGAATAATGGATTTTAAACATCTGTATTTTCTAAGTTTCAGCAATTATCATAGACTACCCGAGTTATTTTTTAAGAAGTTGAACAACTAATAGAAAACAAATGCAAGCACCCATCTCTAAACACTCCAATCATCCACCAGACCCAATCTCATCTACAACAGACTTTAAAATTAATAGAAAAAAGTAAAGAAATGCACACGTGGCAAGACATGAACACATGAAAATAGAATATTAAAAACAACAGAATAATTTGTAATTATTTTAAAAGATAAAAAAAAAAGAGGCAGATTTATTTTTTTAAGGAAACTAACCTGTGCTTAGACTACTCTCTTCCTGATACTCATATTATCTACTTACCATATGGAAACTCTCCTAGGTCATCATGTAATTTGCTGTAACCTCTTATCTCCAGCAGGAACAGTAAAACGGTAGGTATACTTATCCATGGCAATGCCTGGACAGTAAACTTAATCTCTCGACGGACTTGATTCTGAAAGTGAAATTTCCAATATTTAAAAATCACAAAATCTATGTTAAACAAAACTAGCATAGAACTGTTCTGGACTGGATTTTTAAAATCTCTTTTACATAAAGGGGCTTACCTCCAAACTATTTCTCTTAAAATTTTAAATACATGAAAATTGGTATGTAAGAAAATCATTCCTTTTGTACTGAGCAAATGTAATATGTTTTTAAAATTATGAAACCTTTTTTTCCTTCCCATAAAATCTGTATTCTAAACTCCATTTCTTTCCTAATTAACTTCCATCCCCAATCCTCTCTGTTTTTTCTTTTTACTGTTCAGTTCCTGGAGTCACTGACAAGTACAAATAACTGAAATTTAAAAATGATTATAAACAACTTTAAAACTATTGAATTTGAATCCCCTATCTAGCCAAAAAACAAAACATGGTAAAAAATATTTCAGTTTGTGAAAGTCATGTATTAAAATAATTATTTAAATGTATGCATTTATTTATTCATTAATATCAGTATAGAAATGCTCCAATATGCATCTAGCAAGATAAGATACTACACTTATAGTTTTATTAAAACGTTAGATTTGTTTAAATTAATGGAAGGAGAGATGGGATTAATCCTCATGATAATGTCTAACCCATTTGTGGCTAGTTTCCAAAATTTTATTTAATGGTTACAATAATCTGCGTAATCTAAAAATCTCAGAAATATATCATATTGTTATTTTTACTGTAATAATAGTTAGAAGATCGGTTAAAAAATTTTGTACCTTTAAAAATTGTGGATGTTTCATTAATGCATGATCAAAGACAAAATAATAGCTCAATGTTGCACAGAAGAAATAAAGGATGTAAGCACCAACATTTGCTATAATCAGAAGACTAATAGCTTGTCGGAGGATGTCATCTTCTGGCCATGTAGCTGGATATATGTACGGTGTAAAAAAATAATAATCTGCAACACTGAGTACAAGGTCCATCGCTTAGCCCCTAAAAGATAAGCATGTGTGACAATTACTTACAATGTCTACATTTTTCCAAGCAAACACTTTTCAGAAACCCTGTTTCTGAAGTTCCTGATTTAAAAACAATCACATGTAGTATATCTGCTGCTATCAGAATCCCCTAAATGCCATCTTTAGAGCTAGAAGGGATCTTTGATATCATCTCTAGTCTCATCTCTTCACATTATGTATGGGGATACTAAAGTTCAGTTGGAGAAACTGAGGCCAAGGAAAGGTCACCAAGCTGCTAAGTGGCACAAGCCCAGATCGAATTCCATTTCAGTATCCTTCCCTACTGCGTCCTATGGCAGCATGACAAGTAGTAAAGGTGGGAGTGCCAGGGACTAAGTACTCAAACAGTCTCCTCTTTCAGCTACAAGTTTCAGTGGCATCTCTCTCCTTCAAGTACTCATACTTCAGAGATTTTTGCTTCAGTGCTGACCCCTAAGATAAATTCCCTAAAAGATATCCATGCTGCCACCACAACCATAGAATTGGGACTATCTGTTCTTCTGACACTCCAATAGACAGAACAAAGGAAGACGTATTATTGGTGTTAAGAACTAGAATACATTTACTTCTCTCCCTCTAATAATATTCCTGATCAGAAGTTGGTAAATTGCAGCCCATGGGCCAAACTCAGAGGCCGTTTTGTAAAAATCTTTATAGAACACAGCTATACCCAGATGTTTATATATTGCCCATGGCTGCTTTTCTACTACAAAGGCGGGCTTGTATCACTGGAACAGAGACAGTATGGCCTGCAGAACCAAAGGCATTTACCCAGTCATTGACAGATAGTTTGCCAACACCTGTTTCAGATGCTTAAACTCTAAAAAACTTTAAACAATTCAGAAAATATTTAAGTCCACTCTATACTCTTGGTCCTGTTACAATACAATTTGGTGATATTATGGTCAGCTTTTGTGATCTGACTATGGAATCTATCATTTATGATCTGCTCATTACTCATCGCATTGTTCGCACAAGAAAATGTGCTCAGAATCGAAAACATCTCTCACTAAGAACTGAAACTTCGGAACAAGAAGCCAATCAGCAAATTGCCTACCCACAATAGATTTCAAGTGTTCAAATGGCCTTTATCTCCTACATACTGGGCCGAGTTAATAAATATCAATTGATGAAATAAAACTGCCCATAGGTAAGGAAAATTCTGAAAATACTTCCTTACTTCTTTGTAGCCTATTTCCTCCACTCCACTAGATTCCCTGTGAGATTTCTCCACTAAATCCCTACAGGGATTTAAGAAAGTTTCTTAAAAAATAATACACGCATACTTCAAAATGAGAAACCAATAGGAAAAGATATACAGTGAAGTCTTGCTTCCATCCATGTCATGGTAAACCACATCATCATTTTACTTCCACTTCTCTGGGTGACCATATCTATCCATTTCCTGAGAATCCTTACAGTGTTTGTTAATGTGAGATGGAAGAACTACAATTTTTTCTCTCCTTCCTTACAAAATGTGGCACATTAAATATACTGTGAAGTTCCTGTTTTTAAACTGAGTATATATCTTGGAGATCTTTCCATCTCTACATAAAGATCATGCTCCCCCTTTTCTTTATTTTTAATGAAACAGGTTTATTGAGATACAATTCACACACCATAAAATTTGCTATTTTAAAGTATATGATTCACTAGTTTTTTAGCGTATTCTCAGAGCTATCCAATCATTACCACTATCAAGTTTCGAACATTTTCAGCACCCCAAAAAGAAACCCCAACGCTACACTGTTGAGCTTCTTGGATGTGTAAAGTTTTTCATCAAATTTGGTAATTCTGGGGCCACTCTTTCTTAAACTTTCTATGCATTTCTCTCTTCTCCTTTTGGGACTCTTATTATGTTTATGTTGAAATGTGTGATGGTGTTCCCCCAAGTCTCTGTTCGTATTTCTTCATTTTCTTTCTCTTCCCAGCTGTATAATCTCAATTGACCTAACCTCAGCCTCTGTGTTCTGTTGGCTCAACTCTGCTGTTAAGCAAGACAGTTCGTTTCAATCACTGTACTTTTCAAATCCTGTGTTTTCGTTTGGTTCTTTTTAAAATAAGTTTTATCATTTTATTGATATTCTCTACTTGGGGAGAAATTGTTCTAATATGTTCTTTTTATTATTTAAACATGGTGTTTCTTATTATTTGTTATTTAAACATGGTATTCCTTACTATTTGTTACTTAAACATGATGTTCCTTAGTTCTTTTATAGCATATTTGTAGTAGCTGATCTTGAGTGTTTGCCTGTAAGTCCAACATATGGGCTTTCTGAGATAGTTTGTACTGACTGTCTTTTTGTGTGTATAAGCCATACTTTTCTGTTTGTGTGTTTTGTAACATTTTGTGGAAAATGGAACACTTTAAGTAATATGATGGGGTAACTCTGGAAATCAGATTGTATGCACCACCGCCCACCCTGCCCCAGGGCTTTAAGCTGCTGTTGTTGCTGTGCCTTAAGTGACTCTCTGGACTAATTATATACCTGTTTTCTTTGTTGTGTCCAGCTACAAGTCTCTTACTAATAACTGGAGGGATTTTCTTAAATGCCTTGAACCAGTAAGTCCCCCAGCATTTGCCAAGATGCTGTGTTGGGCCATGCTTTCAATACTTCTGTCGTCAGTCTAAAACTCTGACTCGCCTGAACTTTCTGTTTGCATAAACCCTCAAGGTCAGCCAAACAAGAGAAATTAGGGCCTTCTCCCCTTCTTGGGTATGTGCAACAACCCTTCTCACAGGAATCATTCTAGATTCTCAGGAAAACAGCAGAGCTTTTCAAAGCTCCCTATGGATATCTCATTTCTGTGTCCCCTTTTAAGTATTTTTGTCCAGGCTTTTGTTAATGCCAGCTGATAACAGTGCCTCTAACACCTGTTATATTAAATAATCATTCTTCTTGACAAATACCCTGGGGCAGGACAACATTGAGCAAGCTCTAAGACAGGTCATAAAAACACAAGCCTTGAGAACTGCGAGAGAGGTCAAGTGGTGCTGATTCTCTGGGTTGTGGCCTTTGGTGGGGCTGCAAACCTGTTCTGTACCTTCCATGGTTGCTAGGTTGCTGTTTTTCATAGTGACTGTGTTGTAAGGCTTAGTTTTCAAGGCTACCATGGAGCTAGGGAAAGGGGGATGGAAAAAGATGAAAAGTGCTACAAAGCTAATTGTTCTTACTAAGATTCAACAATTTTTCTCAAATAAAGGCTGTTAAGATTATTGTAAAGCTTTAACTTGTGAAGTTTTAATTTCTAGAGTTCTAAAAAAGTTGATTCTGACAATCTCTGTCAGTGTTTTGTTGCTTTTTATAAAGAAGAGATTTTCAGAGATTCTTACTCTGCTATTCTGGAAGTCACCATCTCCTCCTTTTTTATAGTACAGGTCTACTGCCATTCTTAATTAAAACATTTGGCATCAGATGTATTTTGGAATTCAAAATTTCTATGAATACATTTTGCAAAGGTCAAAACTTCGCCTTGTCCTTAAACACATCAAATATTTGTGTGTGCGCGCGCGTGTGTGTGTGTGTGTGTGTGTGTGTTTTAAATTATTTATTTATTTAGAGACAAGGTCTTGCTCTGTCAATCAGGCTGGAGTGCAGTGGTATGATCTCAGCTCACTGCGACCTCTGCCTCCCAGGCTCAAGTGATCCTTCCAACTCAGCCTCCTGAGTAGCTGGTACTACAGGTGTGCACCACCATGCCCAGCCCATTTTTTTTGTGGCGGGGGGTGGGATAGAGTCTCACTCTGCCACCCAGGCTGAAGTGTAGTGGTGTGATCTTGGCTCACTGCAACCTCTGCCTTCTGGGTTCAGGTGATTTTCCTGCCTCTGTCTCCCGGGTAGCTGGGACTACAGGTGCCCACCAGCCACCAGCTTTTCTTCAACATCAGCTTCTCCGGACATATTTATGGCTTTGGCCATTAAATGTATGGTATAATTAAGGAGATTAGGTATCATCATCTCAGTGACAGAAAAACCTTCAAAGTTTCTACAGGTTCATTTTCAAACCCCATTGTCAGCTAAAATGTTAAACATTTATTATTGCTGATTTATCAACATCATTTCAAGTATTAAGTAATTTTGAAAACAGGATCTTTACAACTGAAGTCTTAAAAGAAGTTTTGATTCCTAGGCCTCCCTTAACTGTGCAAGCAATACCCTTGATTTTTCCCAGAGTGTAACACTCCTTGGAGAAAAAGGTTGTATTCTGGCCAGGCATGGTGGCTCAGACTGCAATACCAGCACTTGGGAGGCAGGTTTATTGCTTGAGCTGAGGAGTTGGAGAACAGCAGGAGCAACACAGTAAAATCCCATTTCTACAAAATATACAAAAGTTAGCCAGGCGTGGTAGCATAGCCCTGTGGTCCCAGCTACCCTCAGAAGGTTAAGGTGGGAGAATTAACTGAGGAGTTCAAGGCTGCAGTGGGCCATGATCATGCCACTGCACTCCAGCCTGGGCAACAGAGCAAGACCCAAAGGAAATGACTGTATTCTGGTCACAGTGAGGGAAAGGTAAATGATAAAAAGTTTTTAACATAACATACAGCTGAGGAGAATGCATAAAAGAGCTGTCTAGAAATACTGAACTTTTCAATTGACTCTGGCCATACTTTTAGATATTTTTCACCACACTGCTTCCTAAATTTCAATTTCTTCCTTGTTAAGACTAACATATATCCTTCAGCAGCAGTTAATTATATATGCCAGCTTTTTTCATGACCAACAAAGAAATCAGTGGCATCTGTTTACTTCCTATCGTGAAATCCACTTAACCAAAACATTGTTTGAATCTTCATTTTCGGTCCTGTGCAATATCTTCCTATTTTTCATCAATTCTTAATCCTTACTACCACTATAAAACATCCACAATCTGTTCTTCTATTCTTTAAGTCACATATGGTGGTAGTTCCCATACTGCCACGTTCAACCCAAAGTAACAAAACAATAAACAACACCAGGAATACCTGGTAGGTGTGCCAAGACATGACGGGCGCCCCAGTCAGCTGGAGTCAGAATTTGTCATCAAATGAGTTTCAGAGCTGAACTTAAAGCAAAAACAAAACAACTTTTTGTTTTTTCAGGGCTTTCCAGACTTCCAAATTGTGGCTAGGGACTATGGACCTGTGTCCCTTTGTGTGAGTTCAGCTGAATTACTAATTCAGTGTTACATATGTGTTTACTTAACACGTATCTGGATATTTGGATAGGTTCCAATGTTTTGCTATTACAAATAATGCTACAATGACAAGCCCTGCATTAGGCAGATTTCTAAACCCAAAAGAGCTGAGCCAAAGAGTTATGTACTCATAACTTTTGTAGAGACTCCTAAATTTCTCTCCATAGGGTTGTAACTACTTCGCAGTCCTCAAACGACGTAGGATAGTACTTTACCTACTTCTCTACAATCTTACTAACAGGGGATATCATCAAACGTCCACATATTCATCAGGAAAGAAGGGCTATCTCGGGGTATACTTAATTTGAATGTATCTTATTATAAGTAAAGTTGAGCATCGTTCCATATATTTAGAATAATTTATTATTTTCCTGCATTTATCTATTTTCATCTTTTGTCCATTTTCCCACTGGGTTTTTAGTATCTTTAAAAAAGTCAAATTCTAGAAGCTCCTAATACATTAGGGAGTTTGGTGGTCCTTCATTTATGATATGAATTATAAACATTTCCTCACTTTGTCAGGGAAATAAAAATTTAATTAGCACTGAATGCCAGATATCAACATATATCCCTCATCATATATACCATTGTTAATTCATTCAAATAAGAACTTATTAAGTGTTAAGCACTACACTAGGTAGTGAGCATACAAACATTAAAAAGACACAGTCTAAATCAGTCTTGAAGGTAAGGCAATTACAAAAACAATTATATAAATATGATATGTGCTGTAATACAGATATATATGCAAATTCTATAAAATCAGCAAAGACAATACAACTATCTCAGTTTATGGTAAGAGGCTTCCTAGTGAATATGACATCAGATTTGGACTTGGAAGGATATCATCAGAAAGAAAAGGTTAGGGATAGCCATTCCAAAGAGAAATCACAACTGCAAAGCAAGGGAAGAGCATGGTGTATTCATGGCTCACTGGGAATGGTTGCTGGGCGTTAGGGTGATAGGGGTGGAGCAGAGGGAAAAACATGTTAGGGAATGGACTTGTAAAGGAGATTGCTGTTAGACTATGTATGGAGGGATCTGTTATCCTGCTGAGGAATTTGGACTTTCTTTCACACACTATGGGGAGACACTAAAGATTTCTAGGGAGAAAAAAAAAGATACAATTAGACTCATATTTCATAAAAACCACTGCATTAGAAATCTGGGGTACTGGGCCAGGTGAGGTGGCTAATGCCTGTAATCCCAGTGCTTTGGAAGGCTGAGGTAGGAGGACCGCTTGAAGCTAGGAGTTCGAGACCAGCCTGGGCAACACAGCAAGACTCTGTAAGAAATACGAGTTATCAGTGAGAAGAAGGGAGACTAGTTTGGTTGTTCCTGTGGTAGACTAACCCAGAGAAAATGACAGCCTGACCTCAGGCACTGGCTGTTAGACTAGCCAGCAGAGATTTCCCAAGTAAAAACATCCACAAGATTTGGATAACCTACAGATGCTGGAATATGAAAGACAGAAAAATCTAGGACAACTGTGAGATTTTAGCTGGCCTGAGTAGATGGTGATGTCATTATAACTGAAATAGAGAATACTGGCGGAGCTAGCAGATTTGGGTAGGGTAGGAATAGGGGATAGGTAAGGAATGATGGTGTGAACGGAAAGTAAATCTTGGAACTCCAAAATCACTAAGCTAAGAGGAAAGTCAAGCTGGGAACTATGTTAGGCAAACCTGCCTCCCATTTTATTCCTAAATAAGATAGTTACAAAAATAAGAAGCCACATCTCTCCCTCGCAATTTGCTCTCAGAAAATTCCTTTGTGGACAAAGGACAGACAGAACTCAAAGTCATCCCTCTGAGGCTCACCTGAGACAAATGCATATCTGATTGCTTCCTCTGCCCTACTGTTTATGTAAAAATGCAGATTTACTGAGCTACACTAAATTGTGTATGCAGTGGAAAGCTAATCAAGGACTCAAAAGAATACAACCTTTGTCTCTTATCTACTTATAACCTGGAAGCCTCTACTGTGAGTTGTCCCCCCTTACCAGACCAAATCAATGTACATCTTACACATACTGATTGATGTCTCATGTCTCCCTAAAATGTATAAAAGCAAACTATATCCGGGACAACCTTAGGCACATGTTGTCAGGACTTCCTGAGGCTGTGACATGGATGCATGCTTAACCTTGGCAAAATAAACTTTCTAAATTGAGTAAGACTTGTCTCAGGTATCTGGGGTTCACAATGGGTTCAATGTAGATCTTAAAATCTAATTATCTGGCTTATCTTATATCCTAGACAAAAGCAATAGGCCACATGTAAACATAAATGTGAAGTTCACAAGCGAGGCTAGTTATATACAGGTAGTAGTTGAAGTTATAAGGGTGAGGACTGTCAAGGGAGGTGGTGTAGCAGGGACAGTGTACTAAGTATGTAGTACCAGAGGAAGATAAACATTTAATAATTGAAAAGGATATTGCTACATCACTAAAGGTAAGTAAGAGTTGATGAACCAATCTACATGTTCCCTACAGTACCAGGTAGCCCTAATTCAAAACAATACCTAGAACAGTATATGGTGCAATCAAAAAGGACACAAACATTATGTTTGATTGCCATAAGGTTTAGAGACTAAGTAGGCTTTTTGACATCATTTGACCCACAAAAGGTACTCAATAAAATAGGACCTATATTGTTATCATCATTAAGGCAGTCAAAAATGAGTCAAAATTACTTCAATGAAGATAAAACAGGTACCACTTGTTTTTTCTTTGAAAAATAATAGATAGTAGTTAAATATTACTAGTATAGTAATATTTACTATATACTAGGTAACATAAATATTTTACATATATTAACTCATTTAACCCTTTTGAGAAACCCCAAAAGTTAGATATTAGTATTATTTTATAGATAAAGAAGCTGGAGTTTTTTATCTTTTATAGATACAAAAATTTTAAGTAACTTGCACAGGATCATAAGAGTAAATAAATGCTAGAGCTAGGATGCAAATACACAAATACATAAAATCTGGTTGCAAAGTCTGTGAACTTCTGCCAAGTTCTACTGCCTCTTCACCACTACTTCAAGTTGTAACCCCTGAATTTTCTTTTTAATCCTCAGTGCCTCTACAAGCTCATACAATTTTAGGGGGTTATAAGCCCTGAAATAAGGGGTTCCAAAGACCCTAAATTAAGTACCACTGCTTCAAAGAGAAGCTTTCATATTTTGTCCTTGCAGAATTAAAGAAACCTTTTCTTAAAATGCAGTTACAATAACAATACTAGGCTTAGAACAACTCAGTCTACGATTACCTTTTTGCTTCACTTAAAAAGTATAGAAAATAGGACAGGTGCGGTGGCTCATGTCTGTAATCCCAGCACTTTGGGAGGCTGAGGCAGGTGGATCACCTGAGGTCAGGAGTTCGAGAACAGCCTGACCAACATGGAAAAACCCCATCTCTACCTAAAAATACAAAATTAGCCAGGCGTGGTGGTGCATGCCTGTAACCCCAGCTATTTGGGAGGCTGAGGCAGGAGAATCGCTTGAACCTGGGAAGCAGAGGTTGTGGTGAGCTGAGATTGCACCATTGTACTCCAGCCTGGGCAACAAGAGCAAAACTCCATCTCAAAAAAGAAAAAAAAAGTATAGAAAATAATAGTTAATATTCATTGAGAACCAGGTATTTTTGTGTAACCTCATCTAATCCTTATAGCTCTATGAGATAGGTACTTCTATAATCCCCACTTTATAGATAGGGAAACTGAGGTCAGGAGTATTTAAATAACTTGTTCAGTAACAAGCAACAACAAGAAAAAACCTGCTGGGATGTAAAATCCAGAACCCTTTCTCTTTGCCACCACATTATGTTACCTCTCAAGATGTTTGGCCAGGAGTGTGGCTCAGGCCTACAATCCCAGCACTTTGGGAGGCCGAGGTAGGCAGATCACAAGGTCAAGAGATAGAGACCATCCTGGCCAACATGGGGAAGCCCCACCTCTACTAAAAATACAAAAATTAGCTGGGCATGGTAGCTCGTGCCTGTAGTCCCAGCTACTCAGGAGGCTGAGGCAGGATAATCGCTTGAACCCCAAGGCAGGGGTTGTAGTGAGCTGAGATCATGCCACTGCACTCCAGCCTGGTGACAGAGAGAGACTCCATCTCAAAAAACAAAAACAAACAAAAGTTTTATATACAGATGAGGAATTCTGCGTACCATGCTAATTAATTATATTACATAATGATGGAAAAGCACTCTGTAAATGATCAAGGATCAATAGGTGATCCTTTTTATTAAGTATTAATCATCAGAAACTCTAAAAAAAAAATGATAGTGATATAAAGACAACTTCCCAGAGGGTTTCCTTTAAAAGTACCAAGCTGCCACAAACTTTCCAGTTTGGAAACTTTATCTACTGAGATCTTGTTTTCTTCACTTGTACCACCTCCAAATCTACTCTGCTGTAACACAGGGATGGTAGTATACATTATTTTTCCTTTTATGATGCTAAAGGAATTGATTATTTCCCGTTTCCTTTTAGTTTCCTCAATCCCGGATTGTTGCCCCTCCTAATTAAGCTGCAGTAACAGAAGCTTGCACTGCAATGGTCAGGAGTTCTGATACCGACCAGTTCTTGAGCCTGATTCCTTTGGAACTTAAAAGAAAAAAACTTCTGCAAGAACAAAGGGAAAAGTAAAGCATTCGTGTTCAGCAGCCAGACCAGACTTCCCTTGAGTAAGTGATCTGCAACACCAAGCATAAAACACTGCATTTTCAAGCCCGTCCACGGTCGGCTCTTTCACGGCCAGGCCTCCCATGGGCCCCGCGATCCCTCCTGGGCTTCCAGGTGGCGCAGCCCCACGCCTGCAGCTCCCCCGGCACAGCGCTCACCGCCAGTCCTCGGGATGCCTGGCTACCCTCCCACTCGGCGCAGGACTCTGGTCCGTTTCACCACCGCGTTCCTAGCACCCGCCCAACGCCTGGCATCCAGAGGGCACTCGCTAATCGCCCGCGGCGCGGAGAAAACCCGACCTCTGGGCACACCCTCAGCCTCGCCCACCCGAGTCCCAGGCGCTGAAGTCTCTCTATCCTTTTCATTCCCTCGCTCCCCAGCCCGGCCCGTTCAGGTGTACTCCGCTTCCTTTCCCGCACACCCACCGACCCCACCTGGAGGTGGTCAGCCGCTGCTCCGCACGCCGCTGCTCTGCAGACCGCCCTGGCAGGTTGGCAGCCAACAAGCTGGCTGGGCCGGGAGGAGCCGAGCAGGCGCCCGAGGATGGAGCGGCCAGCCAATCAGCGGCCGGCGCCATAAGCTGATATGACGGCAGATCGCGCGACGTGCCTGCGCGCGGCTCTCCGCGGTCACGTGGGCCCCGCGCAGTCGGGCACACCCCCTCCGTCCTCTGGCTGAGGAGAGAGTTGGGCGCCGGATTCCGGTACCCAGGGGGCGGAGGATGGAGTTTCGGGATTTGTATTTGTTTTTTCGCTTTCTTTGTAAACTGTCTTTGGTGACTGTTACTTAGAGTGGTACCAGGCAGGTTTACGGTGTTTATGCAAACATTTCTAGAACGGGTGCCCTGCGTTGAGGGTGATAGATGACACTTCCTTTGACGCGAATGTCGGGGGCGTTTCTCCCCCTCAAGGGAGGAGGAGGCGCAGACGTTCCCAAACAGGTGCTCAAGGTTTTAACGCGTAGACCCCGTTTTTCTAGCGCTGAATGGCTGGAGGCTCCGTGAGCCGGTTTATGTAGGGGTCTAAATGGTGACAAGATGAGGGGTAAACATGGACAGAAAGCTTTTCAGAGGACAAGTTGTTGAAAACCAAAGTTACCGCAGATCGAATTGGCTTTGATTTGCTACACGTGAATCGGGCAGCTCCCATTCCCAGGAACAGCTTAGCAGAGGAGTGTGGCTTCATAGCCAGAAGAGGACGGAGGAAAGCAGAAATAAGGTACCAAAAGATTGGTCGTTTCAGAGTTACTTTCTTTAAACAAGTTAAAACAGAGGGGACTGACTTGTCATACCAGCTTAGCCACTTCAAAGTGGCAAACTGGGCCACTTTATTACATAAATAATACGAAGATCAAACGATACAAATGAGGGATTTTTAAGGGGAAAAAAAGACATGATTCCAACTGCCTTGAAAAGCCTTTTCTGGTAGTTAAACTTCAAATGTACATAGGATGCTGGACAAAGTTAAAATGAAATTAAAATACTGTAGGTGGTTTTTAAAAAAGTGACTCAGATTATATAAATAATTTTAACTGAAGTTTTAAAAAGTTTTTTAGTGTCTACTTCGTATGAGACATCTTGCTAAACACTGGGAATGGAAAGGGATGTTAAAATAATGACACATGGGTCCCCAACTTAAAGAGCTTATGTGCTATGGGAGAAATGGGCATGTATAAATAACTGTTGCTTATTACACGGACAGGAAATAAACAACTGGTGGTATAGGCTGAGCAGAGACAAAATGGCTATTCTGATGAGGGAAATCAGGGAAGGAACATTGTTTTGCCCAGTGAAATGATTTTAATGGACACTTAAAAATGTTCTTGAGCATAGAAGATGATAAAACATTTATTAAATGAATAAAAGCTCAAAAGTGAAATGTTATAAGCAAGTATCAAATACCCCGAGTCTCTAAAATTTTATTGTTGAATATACCTTAACTATTACAAGTGGTCTGTATTCTTGGTGAGTTAGGGATTCCCACGAAATGTACACTCATTCCTGGCAACTCAAAGTAGTCATAAGTAAACCTCAAGAGAACAATCTAGTTAAAAAAATGAATTTTAAGTGTATTTTTAAAATTATCTTACTCTAAGTTCTGGGATACATCTGTAGAACATGTAGGTTTGTTACATGGGTATACATGTGCTATGGTGGTTTGCTGCACCTATCAACCTGTTATCTAGGTTTTAAGTCCCACATGCATTAGGTATTTGTCCTAAGGCTCTCCCTCCCCTTGCTCCCCACCCTGTAACAGGCCCTGGTGTGTAATGTCCCCCTCCTTGTGTCCATGTGTTCTCATTGTTCAGCTTCCACTTATGAGTGAGAACATATGGTGTTTGGCTTTCTGTTCCTGTGTTAGTTTGCTGAGAATGATAGCTTCCAGCTTCATCTATATTGCTGCAAAGGACATGAACTCATTTTTTTTTATGGCTGCATAGTATTCCATGGCATATAAGTATATTAATAGCATATCCTGGGATGCAGCATTCCCACGTCTTCTCTATCCAGGCATACTGATCAAACGGTAATTTATTCGTTGTTTACAAGGTTCTATGCCAGCCAACCAGTGCCAAGGAATTCAGAGATAAGCCACAATACCTGCCTACGTGTCTGGCTGGAACATGAGCATGGAAACAAACCATTTAGTCATTTACTAAATAAATCATTATATAATGGTGATAAGTGTCAGGTACTGTCATATGCAGAGGAGATACATTGGTAAAAGAAATAGTCTCTGCTTTAATGAAGCTTACATAGTAGTAAAAAGATAGAAAATTAATAATAAATAAATAGATATATAATACAATGTCAGATAGTGATAAATGCTATGAAGAAAAAGAAAACAAGGTAAGAGAATCAAAATTAATGGAAGCTGTTACTTTAGACAGCATGGTCAGTCACTTTCTCTGAGGGGGCAACATTTGACCTGAACAGAGTTAGGGGTCCTCATTCACTTGGAAGATTCTAAACTGAGATTGCAAGTTTGAATTTTTTTAATGAAATGTTGCCATTTAATGCATCAATAATTTATTAGCCCATGTTCATTACATAACATTATACTTTAACAAGAACACTAAATTGTTTAATGACTTTTGTCTTTACAAAGGTACCACAAAGGAAACTACAGATAATATAGTTTCTGAAGTTAGGAAATGCAGACTCTTTCTTTCTGCATTCATTCATTTGCATTACTATACAGGAATAATTGAGATTGGGTAATTTACAAAGAAAATAGGTTTATTTTGGCTCACAGTTTTGCAGGCTGTACAGGAAGTGTGGTGCTGCTTTCTGGTTCTGATGAGAGGACCTCAGGAAACTTACAATCATGATGGAAGGCAAAGGGGAAACAGGCCTATTACATGGAGAGAGGGAGCAAGAGAGAGGGAGGAGGCTCTCTCTTTTAAACTCAGGCTCTTTTAAATAACCGGATCTCATGTGAACTCATAGAGTGAGAATTCACTCTATTGTGAGGACAGCACCAAGGCATTCATGAGGGATCTGGCCCCAACACCCAAGCATCCCCACTTGGCCCACCTCGAACATTGGAGGTCACATTTCACCATGTGATTTGGAGGGGAGGAAACATCCAAACCGTGTTACTTTTTAACTGACTTTCAGATGTGTAAAACAGAACAGCCTTCTTAGTGAAATGTTGCCACTAAATGCATCAGTAATTTATCAACCTATCTTCATTACATCACATTGGGCTGTACTAAGAACACTAGGCACCAGGTTATTTAGAGTGAATGTTTCTGATGAACTGGTTGGGCATCAGCTCAGAAGCATCTGTTTGCATGAATTGATTTTTTAGGGAGAAAAAAATCTTCATGAAAAAGGTGGATGCACAAGTGTCCAAAAATAGATTACAGGAAGAGAAAGTGTTTATTCCTTAACCTGGCCTTATGGATTGGATTTTAATTTATACTATGGTACTTTAAGCTACAAATAAAATCTTAAGCCCCCCACGGACTGAACAGACCACCTCTTGGCCAAAGGGATGCCAGAAAAGCCTTAAAAACTTAGCCATGATAGAATGAGAGGTTAGACAGGCCTTATTTTACTCCCTCCCTTTTTAGACACAACAACTGACCAGCACTGATGTTAAAACAAAGATTACAAAACTGACAGAACAGATTATTTGTGGCAACACGATACCAAATTATAAACAGGACCTAAGGTTGTGCCAGGCAAGGGTTAAGTCATGTACCCTACACTTAAAGAATAAACTATGTTCTGTCACAAGATTTTTCTTTTTCTTTAGCAGCTAAACAAACATTGGCCTTCAGATAAGCAATATTAGAACAGTTTGCAGCTTCACCAGATGCTGACTAACTGATCTCCTGTTCCACAAACCACAACTACAGCTTTTGTTGGATAAAAGACTGGTTTTAGTAACTTTCTTCTGATAAGAATACCACTGACCATGGGGTGGTCCTGATTGGTTTACAGAAGTTGCACATCAGTGTGACTTCATGACCTGAAAAAACATTTTGATGTATAAGACCCAATTGTAATATATTTAAATGTTAAATCTTCATCCAAAAGTGAACATGGCCATATGTTACATGTATGTTTGTTCAACATGCATGTGTCAGGATCAGCTTCATGAATATTCATTGCTCCTCCTGTAACCTGTTGAATATACATGTTTAGCCAACGTGTTAAGCATAAAGCTCCTATTCCAAACCCTCCTTCAAAGTGCCCATCTCTGATTTTGGCCAAAGGCACACTTCCCAGCTTGTGGAATGGTCGCCTTGCAGTCTGTAACACTTTGTAAGAAATAAATTCTTCTCTTCTTTCTTAGATTTATAAATTGTGCAATTTTTAAGTTAACAGTACTTAACATTTTAATGATCATAGATCCCTCCAAAAATTAGATGACAACGTGAACTCTGTCCCCAGGACATATATACGTGCATACAGTAGAAGTTTTTTTTAATCATCATCTACTTAAGTAATATTCTTGATTCTCTTTCTGAAATATGCCAACCAATCCTCATAAAATACTGAAGACTCATAGCTAGTAGCCTTCGCTTTGGTTTACTCATACATATCTGCTTCTACTTGCTAAGTGGAATACTCCCCAAGAGTCAATTATGTTTGTTCCCAAACTTTTATTTCTATTGTATACCTCATACTTACATAATGTAATTGAGTTGCATAGAATGATAAAATTTGAGTCTGCAAAGAAAAGAAATTATTTTCTCTGAAAATCAAGAAAATTGTAGCTAAGAAAAATAGCCATTGTCAGATACTTAAGTTGTTTCCCTATCCTGGCTACGGTGAACATGCTGCAATAAACATGGAAACACAGAATATCTTTTCAGCATACTGATTTCATTTCCTGTGGATACATACCCTGTATTCGGGTTGCTAGATCATATTGTAGTTCCATTTTTAATTTTTTTAGGAACCTCCATATTGTTTCCCATATTGGCTGTACTTATTTCATTCCCACCAACAGTATACAAGCGTTTCCTTTTCTCCACATCCTCCCCAACACTTGTCATCTTTCACCAATTCTATCATAGCCATCTAAATGGGTATGAAGTAGTATCTCACTGTGGTTTTGATTTGTTTTTCCCTAATGATTAATGATGTTGAGCACCTTTTATATACCTGTTGGCCATTAGTACCATTTGTATGTCTCCTCTGGGAAAATATCTATTCACATCCTTTGCTCATTTTTCAATTGGGCTATTTGGCTGCTTTTTGTTTGTTTGTTTGTTTTGCTGTTGACTTGTGTGAGTTCTGCAATGAACTGAATATTATGTCTCCCCAAAATTCTTATGTTGAAATCCCAGCTGCCAAAGTGATATTACTAGGAGGTGGGCCTTTAGGGAATGTTGAGGTTATGAAGATGAAGCAGTCATAAGTGGTAGTAGTGCCCTTCTAAAAGAGACCCCAGAGAGATCCCTTGGCCTGCTGCCATGTGAGGTTGCAGTGAGAAGACAGCCATCTATAAGGACATGAGCCCTTACCAGACATCAAATCTGGTGGCTCCTTAGACTTAGACTTCCCATCATCCAGAACTGCGAGTAATATGTTTCTGTTATTTGTAAACTCTCCAGCTTATTGTGTCATGTTATAGCAGACCAAAAGGCCTAAGACAAGTTCCTTATATATTTTGGATATTAAGCCTTTATCAGACATATGGTTTGCAGATATTTCTCCCATTCCATAGGCTGCCATTTCATTTTGTTAATTGCTTCCTTTGATGGGAATAAGCTTTTTAAAAAAGTTTGATGTAGTTCCACATGTCTTTTTTTCTTCATTTTGTTGCCTGTGTTTTTGGTATCATATCCAAAAATCATTTCCAAGACCAATGTCAAACAGCTTTTACCCTATACTTTCTTCCATGAGATTTATGATTTTAGGTCTTACATTTAAGACTTTATTCCATTTTGTGTTACTTTTTGTATGTGGTGGATGATAAGGGTCCAGTTTCACTCTTTTGCATGTGGATGTCCAGCTTTCCCAGCACCATTTATTAAGGAGGCTGTCCCTTCCCCATTGTTTTCTTAGCACCATTGTCAAAGGTAAGTTGACAGCCAGGTATGGTGGCTCACACCTGTAATCCTAGCACTTTGGGAGACCAAGGTGGGCGGATCACTTGAGGTCAGTTGTTTTAGACCAGCCTGGTCAACATGGTGAAACCCTGTCTCTACTAAAAATACAAAAAGATTAGCTAGGTATGGTGGTGCATGCCTGTAGTCCCAGCTATTCAAGAGGCTAAGGCAGGAGAATCACTTGATTCTGGGAGGCAGAGGTTGCAGTGAGCCTAGATCGCACCACTGCACTCCAGCCTCGGTGACAGCAAGACTTGGTCTCAAGGGGAAAAAAAAGGTAAATTGACTATTTGTGTATGTGTTTATTTCTGGGTTCTCTCTTCTGTTCCATTGGTCTATGTATCTGTTTTTATGCCAGTACCATGCAGTTTTGACAACTATAGCTTTGCAATATAAGGCCATATGCCACATAACAGTATTTCAGTCAATGACAGACCATGTATATGATGGTCATAAAATTAAAATGGAGCTGAAAAATTCCTCTCACCTAGTGATGTCATAGTGGTTGTTGATGTCGTAGTACAACATGTTGCTCATGTGTTTATGGTGATGCTGATATAAAAAAACCTACTGTGCTGCCAGTCCTATAATAAAAGTGTAGAGCACATACAATTATGTCCAGTAAATAATACTTGGTGATAAATGACTGTTACTGGTTTATGTATTTACTGTAGTATACTTTTTACTGCTATTGTAGAATGTACTCCTTCTATTTATATATTTTTTAAGGTTAAATGTAAAAAGTTTCAGGCAGGTCCTTCAGGAGGCATTCCAGAAGAAGACAATGTTATCATAGATGACAACTCCATGTATGTTATTGCCTCTGAAAATCTTACAGAGGGACAAGATGTGGAGGTGGAAGACAGTGATATTGGTGATCCTGACCCTGTGTAGGTCTAGATTGATGTGTGTGTTTGTGTTTTAGTTTTTAACAAAACAAAACTTTTAAGTAAAAAATGAAAAAAGAAAAATGGTTTTATACTGAGGATATAAAGAAAAAAGGATTTTTAGACAGTTAGACAATGCTTTGATGTTTTAAGGTAAGTATTATTACAAAAGTGTCAAAAAGTTAAAAAAGCAGTTCCGTGAGTATCCAGCAGACTGAGGGGGAGAAGAAGAGAGAAAGGAAGAAGGAGAAGGATTCAGGGAATAGGAGCTGAGGAGCCCTTACGTGCCACAGCTTCACACTGATTACAAGAACAAACTAGCAATCCTTAGAGGACCCACAGACCCTCTGAAGGAAGCAGACTGCTCCTGCAGGACCCAGGAGACACCCCAAATACTATGAGTGCTCCAACTGTGGAAATGGGGGAGACCCTCCCCTCCCAAACACATACCCCTACTGGAGAAGCTGAAGCTGGGAGGCAGAAAGCTTTGGGCAAGTTTTCAAACCCATCTTGTCCTCCACCAGCAAACAGACTGGGGGCTGCTTGCTGGGAGCATGGTGGGAGTGAGACCAGCCCTTCAGTTTGCATGGGAGCTGGGTGAGGCCTGTGACTGCTGGGTTTCTCCTGCTTCCCTGACAACCTACATGACTCAGAAGAGGCAGCCTTAATCCTCCTAGGTACACAACTCCAGTGACATGGGAATCTCACCCCCATCCCCCACAGCAGCTGCAGCAAGACAGGCTTAAGAAGAGTCTGAGCTCAGACAAGCCTAGACCTGCCCCCACCTGATGGTCCCTCCCTACCCACACTGGCAGGAGAAGACAAAAGCCATATAATCTTGGGAGTTCTAGCGCTCTGTTCACCACTGGTCTCTTGCTACACTACTATAGCTGATGCTTTCTGGAAAGTTCAACCTCGTGGCAGGAGGTCAACAAGCACAAAAATAGAGCATTAAACCACCAAAGCTGAGGACCCCCATGAAGTCCATTGCACTCTCTACCACCTCCATGGAAAGAGATACTAGTCCCATGGCTGAGAGGCCCATAGATAGTTCACATCACAGGACTCTGTGCAGAAAACCCACAGTACCAGTCTGGAGCTGGGTAGACTCACTGGGTGGCTAGACCCAGAAGAGAGACAAACACTGCAGTTGGGCTCACTCACAGGAAAAGGGGAGAGTACTACATCAAGGGAACATCCTATGGGACAAAAAAAACTCACAACAACAGCCTTCAGCCCTAGACCTTTCCTCTGACAGAGGCTACCCAAATGAGAAGGAACCAGAAAACTAGCCCTGGCAATATGACAAAACAAGGCTTGTCAACACCCCTCAAAAATCACACTAGTTCACCAGCAGAGGATCCAAACCAAGAAGAAATCCCTGATTTACTTGAAAAAGAATTCAGGAGGTTAGTTATTAAGCTAATCAGGGAGCAACCAGAGAAAGGTAAAGCCCAATGCAAAGGAATCCAAAAAATGATACAAGAAGTGAAGGGAGAAATAATTAAGGAAATATATAGCATAAAGGAAAAACAATTGGTAGCTTATGCCTGTAATCCAAGCACTTTGGGAGGTGGAGGTGGATGGATAACCTGAGGTCAGGAGTTCAAAACCAGCCTGGCCAACATGGTAAAACCCCCACCTCTACTAAAAATACAAAAATTAGCTGGGCTTGTTGGTGCACACCTGTAGTCCTGGCTACTCAGGGGGCTGAGGCAGGAGAATTGCTTGAACCCGGGAGGCAGAGATTGCAGTGAGCCAAGATCACACCATTGCACTCCAGCCTGGGTAACAAAGGGAGACTCCATCTCAAAAATAAAATAAAATAAAATAAAATAAAATAAAAATATTTAAAAATTCAGGAAACTTTGAACACACTTTTAGAAATGTGAAATGCTCTGGAAAGTCTCAGCAATAGAATTGAACAAGTAAAAGAAAGAATTTCAGAGCTTGAAGACAAGTTCTTCAAATTAACCCAATCCAACAAAGACAAAGAAAAAAGAATAAGAAAATGTGAATAAAGCCTCCAAGAAGTCTGGAATTATGTTAAATGACCAAATCTAAGAATAGTCGGTGTTCCTGAGGAAGAAGACAATTCTAAAAGCTTGGAAAATGTATTTGGGGGAATAATTGAGGAAAACTTCCCACACCTTGCTAGAGACCTAGACATGCAAATACAAGAAGCACAAAGAACACCTGGGAAATTCGTCACAAAAAGATCTTTGCCTAGGCACATTGTCATCAGGTTATCCAAAGTTAAGATGAAGGAAAGAATCTTAAGAGCTGTGAGACAGAAGCACCAGGTAACCTACAAAGGAAAACTTATCAGATTAATAGCAGATTTATCAGCAGAAACCTTACAAGCTAGAAGGGATTGGGGCCCTAGCTTCAACCTCCTCAATCAAAACAATTATCAGCTGAGAATTTTGTATCTAGTGAAACTGAGCATCATATATGAAGGAAAGATACAATCATTTTCAGACAAACAAATGCTGAGATAATTTGCAATTATCAAGCCATCACTGCAAGAACTGCTGAAAGGAGCTCTAAACCTTGAAAGAAATCCCAGAAATACATCAAAACAGAACCTCTTTAAAGCATAAGTCACAGAGGACCTATAAAATAAAAATACAAGTTAAAAAGCAAAACCAAAACCAAAGTACACAGGCACCAAAGTATGATGGTACCTCACATCTCAATACTAACATTGAATGTAAACTGCCTACATGCTCCATTTAAAAGATACAGAACCACAGAATAGGTAAGAACTCACCAACCAACTATCTGCTGCTTTCAGAAGACTCACCTAACACATAAGGACTCTCACAAATTTAAAGTAAGGGGGTGGAAAAAGGCATTTCATGCAAATGGACACTGAAAGTGATCAGGAGTGGCTAATCTTATATCAGACAAAACAAACTTTAAAGCAACAGTGGTTAAAAGAGACAAAGAAGGATGTTATCTAATGGTAAAAGACCTTGTCCAACAGGAAAATAACACATTCCTAAATATATATACACCTAACATTGGAGCTCCCAAATTTGTAAAACAATTACCAATAGACCTAAGAAATGTGACAGACAGCAAAATGATAATAGTGAGGGACTTCAATATTTCACTGACATTATTAAACTGGTCATCAAGACAAAGTCAACAAAGAAACAATGGATTTAAACTATACCTTGGAACAAATGGACTTAACAGATATATGCAGAACATTCCATCCAACAACCACAGAATACACATTCTATTCAACAGCACATGGAACTTTCTCCAAGATAGACCATATGATAGGCCATAAAATGAGCCTCAATAAATTTAAGAAAATTGAAATTATGTGAAGCACTCTCTCAGACCACAGTGGAATAAAACTGGAAATCAACTCAAAAAGGAACTTTCAAAACCATGCAAGTACATGGAAATTAAATAACATGATCCTGAATGAGCATTGGGTCAAAAACAAAATCAGGATGGAAATTTAAAAATTCTTCGAACTGCATGACAATAATGACACAATCTATTAAAACCTCTGGGATGCAGTTAAGGCAAGTTCATAGTCCTAAATGCCTACATCAAAAAGTCTAAAAGAGCACAAACAGATGGTCTAAGGTCACACCTCAAAGAACTAGAGAAACAACAACAAACCAAACCCAAATCTAGCAGATGAAAGGAAATAACCAAGATCAAAGCAGAACTAAATTAAATTGAAACAAAAAAATTATAAAAGATAAATGAAACAAAAACTGGTTCTTCAGAAAAATAAATAAAATTGATAGACCATTAGCAAGATTAATCAAGAAAAGAGAAAATCCAAATAACCTCACTAAGAAACAAAACAGGAGATATTACAACTGACATCACTGAAATACAAAAGACCATTCAAAGCTATTATGACCACCTTTACACATAAAAACTAGAAAACCTAGAAGAGATGGATAAATTCCTGGAAAAATACAACCCTCCCAGCTTAAATCAGGAAGAATTAAATACACTGAACAGACCAATAACAAGCAGCAAGATTGAAACAGTAATTTAAAAATTACCAACAAAAAAGTCCAGAACTGGATGAATTCACAGCAGAATTCTACAAGGCTTTGAAAGAATTGGTACCAATCCTTTTGACACTATTTCACAAGATAGAGAAAGAAGGAACCCTCACTAATTCATTTTGTGAAGCCAGCGTCACCCTAATACCAAAACCAGAAAGGACACAACTGAAAAAGAAGACTACAGACCGATATCCTTGATGAACATGGATGTGAAAATCTTTAACAAAATACTAAACAAATCCAACAACATGTCAAAAAGATAATCCATCATGATCAACTGGGTTTCATACCAGGGGTGCAGGGATGGTTTAACATACACAAGTCAATAAATGTGATACACCTCATAAACAGAATTAAAAACAAAAATCACATGATCATCTCAATAGATGCAGAAAAAGCATTTGACAAAATCCAGCACCCCTTTATGATTAAAACCCTCAGCAAAATTGGCATACAAAGGACATACCTTAATGTAATAAAAACCATCTATGACAAACCCACAGCCAACATAATAGTGAATGGGGAAAAGTTGAAAGCATTCCTTCTGAGAACAGGAACAAGACAAGATGCCCACTGTCACCACTCCTCTTCAATGTAGTGCTGAAAGTCCTAGCCAGAGCAGTCAGACAAGAGAAAGAAATAAAGGGCATCCAAATCGGTAAAGAGGAAGTCAAACTGTCCCTGTTTACTGGCGATATGATCGTTTACCTTGAAAACCCTAAGGATTCCTCCAGAAAGCTCCTAGAACTGATAAAAGAATTCAGCAAAGTTTCCAGATACAAGATTAATGTACACAAATCAGTAGCTCTTCTGTACACCAACAGCGACTAAGCAGAGAATCAAATCAAGAACTCAAACCCTTTTGCAATAGGTGCAAGAAAATAAAATACTTAGGAATTTACCTAACAAAGGAGTCGAAAGACCTCTACAACGAAAACTACAAAACATTGCTAAAATAAATTATAGGACAACATAAATTGAAACACATCCCATGCTCATGGATGGGTAGAATCAATATTGTGAAAATGACCATACTGCTAAAAGCAATCTACAAATTCAGTGCAACCCCCATCAAAGTACCACCATCATTCTTCACAGAGTTGGAAAAAACAATTGTAAAATTAATATGGAATCAAAAAATATCCCACAGAGCCAAAGCAAGACTAAACAAAAAGAACAAATCTGGAGGCATCATACTACCTGATTTTTAATTATACTATAAGGCCATACTCACCAAAACAGCATAGTAATGGTATAAAAATAGGCACATAGACCAATGGAGCAAAATAGAGAAGTCAGAAATAAACCCAAATATTTACAGCCAACTGATCTTCAACAAAGCAAACAAAAACACAAAGTGGGGAAAGGAAACCCTTTTCAACAAATGGTGCTGGGATAACTGGCAAGCAATATGTAGAAGAATAGAACTGAATCCTCTCACTTTATAAAAAAATCAACTGAAGATGGATTAAGGACTTAAACCTAAGACGTGAAACTATAAAAATTCTAGAAGATAACATTGGAAAACCCCTTTTAGGCATTAGCTTAAGCAAGGATTTCATGACCAATAACCCAAAAGCAAAAGCAATAAAAACAAAGATAAATAGCTGGGACCTAATTAAACTAAAGAGCTTTTGCAAAGTGAAAGGAAGAGGTAATTAGCAGAGTAAACAGACAACCCACAGAGTGAGAGGAAATCTTCACAATCTATACATCTGACAAAGAACTAATATCCAGAATCTATAACGAACTCAAACAAATCAATAAGAAAAAAGCAAACAATCCCATCAAAAAGTGGGCTAAGGACATGAATAGAAAACTCCCAAAAGAAGGTATACAGACGGCCAGCAAACATATGAAAAAATGCTCAACATCACCAATTATCAGGGAAATGCAAATCAAAACCACAATGTGATACCACCTTACTCCTGCAAGAATGACCATAATCAAAAAACAGTAAATGTGGCATGGATGCAGTGATAGGGTACATATTTACACTGCTGGTGGGACTGTAAGCTAGTACAACCACTATGGAAAACAGTGTGGAGTTTTTGGTTTTTTTTTTAATTTTACTTTAGGTTCTGTGGTACATATGCAGATCATGCAGGATTGTTGCGGAGGTACATACATGGCAGTGTGGTTTTCTGCCTTCATTCCCCGTCACCTATATCTGGCATTTCTACCCATGTTATCCCTCTCCAACCTCCCCACCCCCTGCTGTCCCTTCCCAACCCCTCCAACAGACCCCAGTGTGTGATGCTCCCCTCCCTGTGTCCATGTGTTCTCATTGTTCAACACCCTCCTATGAGTGAGAACAAGCGGTGTTTGATTTTCTGTTCTTGCATCAGTTTGCTGAGAATGATGGTTTCCAGATTCATCTGTGTCCCTACAAAGGACATGAACTCATCGTTTTTTATGGCTGCATAATATTCCATGGTGTATATGTGCCACATTTTCCTTGTCCAGTCTATCATTGAAGGGCATGTGGATTGGTTCCAGGTCTTTCCTATTGTAAACAGTGCCACAATGAACATACATGTGCATGTGTCTTTATAATAGAACGATTTATAATCATTTGGGTATATACCCAGTAATGGGATTGCTGGGTCAAATGGAATTTCTATTTCTAGGTCCTTGAGGAATCACCACACTGTTTTCCACAATGGTTTAACTAATTTACACTCCCATCAGCAGTGTAAAAGTGTTCCTGTCTCTCCACATCCTCTCCAGCATCTGTTGTCTCCAGATTTTTTAATGATCGCCATTCTAACTGGTGTGAGGTGGTACCTCAATGTGGTTTTGATTTGCATTTCTCTAAATGCAAATTTAAATTACTTTAAAGAAGTAAAAGTAGAATTACCATTTGATCCAGCAATCACACTACTGGGTATCTACCCAGAGAAAATGAAGTTGTTATTCAAAAGTTCACAATTGCAAAATTGTGGAACCAACCCGAATGTCCATCAACCAATGAGTGGATAAACTGTGGTGTGTATGTACATATATATATATATACACATTCCACCTATATCCACATATATATATATGATGGAATACTACTCGGCCATAAAAAGGAATGAATTTGCAGCATTTGCAGTGACCTGGATGAGATTGGAGACTATTATTCTAAGTGAAGTAACTCAGGAAAGGAAAACCAAACATCATATATTCTCACTGATACGAGGGAGCTAAGCTATGAAGACTCAAAGGCATAAGAATGATACAATGGATTTTGGGGACTTGAAGGGAAGAGTGGGAAGGGGGTGAGGGGTAAGACACTATGAATATGGTGTAGTGTATACTGCTTAGGTGATGGGTGCATCAAAATCTCACAAATCACCACTAAACAACTTATGTAACCAAATACCACCTGTACCCCAATAACTTGTGAAAAAAAATTTTAAAAAGCTGACAGGAGCTATTTGGAAAAAAAGTTAAAGCAATTAACAGTTTGTGAAATAAAAATGTTACAATAAGCTAATTTATTATTGAATAAATAAAATTTTAAAAAATTTAGTGTAGCCTCAGTGTTTATAGAGACTACAGTGGTGTACGCTAACATCCTAGGTCTTCACATTCACTCACCACTCACTCACTGACTCACTCAGAGCAACTTCCAGTTCTGCACACTTCATTCATGGTAAGTAACCTAGACAGTTTTCGAGGTGTATCATTTTTGTCATTTATACTGTAATTTTTACTGTACCTATTCTAGCTTAGATATGTTTAGATACGCAAATACCACTGTGTTACACAGTTGCCTTCAGTATTCAATATAGTATAAATGGTGTACAGGTTTGTAGCCTTGGAGCAATAGGTTATACTTTATAGCCTAGATAGGATACACCATCTAGGTTTAAGTACACTCTATGATGTTTACACAATGACAAAATCACCTAATGACACATTTCTCAGAATGTATCCCCATTTTTATTGAAGCATGGCTGTAGGTCAAAATGAGAAAGTATAATGCTTCCAGGTTTGTTCTTTCTCAAGATTGCTTTCACTGTTCTGGGAATTTTGTAGTTCCACACAAATTTCAGGATTTTTTTTTCTAATTTTATAAAAAATACTTTTGGAATTTTGATAGGGATTACATTGAATCTATAGATTGTTCTGGGTAATATAAACATTTTAACAATATCAATTCCTCCACAACACAGGATACTTTGCATGTATTTGTGTCTTCTTCAGTTTCTTTCATCAATATCTTATAGTTTGTCATGTACAGATTCTTCACTTCTTTGGTTAGATTTATTCCTTGGTATTTTATTCTTTTTGATACTATTATAAATGGGATTGTTTTTATTAATGTCTTCTTTAAGTAGTTCTTTACTGGTGTATAGAAACACAACTGAGGCTAGGCACAGTGGCTCACTCCTGAAAGCGTTTTGTGAGGCCAAGATGGGTGAATTGCTTGAGTTCAGGAATTTGAGACCAGCCTGGGCAACATGGTGCAACCTTATCTCTAGCAAAAAAACCACCAAAATTAGCCAGACGTGGTGGTGCATGCCTGTAGTCCCAGCTACTTGGGAGGCTGAGATGGGAGGATCACTGAAATCCAGGAGGCAGAGGTTGTAGTGAGCCAAGATCATCCCAGTGCACTCCAGCCTGGGTGACAGAGCAAGACGCTTTCTCAAAAAAAAAAAAAAAAAAAAAAAAAAAAGAGAGAAGGAAGGAAAGAAAGAAAGAAATGCAACTGAGTTTTTCTGTGTGATTTTGTGTTCTGCATCTTTACTGAGTGTGTTTTTTTAGTTCTAACAGATTTTTGGTAGTGTTTGAGTTTTCTAAATACGAGATTGTATCATCTGCAAACAGTTCAACTTCTTCCTTTCTGATGTGGATGTCTTTTATTTCTCTTTCTCACCTGATTACTCTGGCTAGGACTTCTCCAATACTGAAAAGAAGCTAAGCACCCTTGTCTTGTTCCTGATCTTAGAGGGAAACTTTTCAGCTTTCCATTGTTGAGTATGATATTAACTGTAGCCTTGTCATATATGGCTTTTATTATGTTAAGGTACATTCTTTCTATGCCTAATTTGTTGAGGAGGTTTATCATGAAAGGGTGTTGAATTTTGTCCAATTATTTTCTGTATCTGTTGAAATTCTCATATGATTTTTGTTCTTCATTCTGTTAATGTGGTGCGTTACAATTTATTGATTTGTGTGTGTTGAACCATACCTGTACCCTAGGGATAGATTCTACTTAATTATGGTGTATGATCTTTTTAATGTGCTGTTGAATTTGGTTTGCTAGTATTTTATTAAGGATTTTTGCATCTATTTTCATCAGAGTTATTGGCTGTAATTTTCTTGAAGTATCATTATCCGGCTTTGGTAAGAGGGTAATGCTGGCTTCATAAAATGAGTTTGAAAGTGTTTCTTCCTCTTCATTCTTTTTTGGAAGAGTTTGAGAAGGATTGGTATTAGGCTTTTTTGGTTTGTTTTTTGTAGGTTAATTTTTTTTAATCCTGATGCCATTACATTGCCATATATACATATATATATATATTTCATTGCACTTTAGGTTCTGGGGTGCATGTGCAAAACATGCAGGATTGTTGCATAGGTACATACGTGGCAATGTGTTTTCCTGCCTCCATTCCCTGTCACCTATAACTGGCATTTCTCCCCATGTTATCCCTCCCCAACCTCCCTACCCACCATTGTCCCTCCCCTATTCCCCCCAACAGACCCCAGTGTGTGATGCTCCCTTCCCTGTGTCCTTGTGTTCTCATTGTTCAAAAGGTATTAGGTTTTTTAAATGTTCGGTAAAATTCACCTGTGAAGACGTCTGTCCTGGGCTTTTCTTTGTTAGGAGGTTATGATATACTTTTTTTTTTTTTTGAAACAGAGGTTTGCTCTTGTTGTCCAGGCTGGAGTGCAATGGTACAGTCTCCACTCACTGCAACCACCGCCTCCTGGGTTCAACCGATTCTCATGCCTCAGCCTCCCAGGTAGCTGGGATTACAGGTGCCCAACACCATGCCTGGCTAATTTTTGTATTTTTAGTAGAGAGAGGTTTCACAATGTTGGTCACGCTGGTCTCGAACTCCTGACCTCAGGTGATCCTCCCCCTCCTCGGCCTTCCAAAGTGCAAGGATTACAGATGTGAGTCACCACATCTGGACTTCATTATATACTTACTTGTTGCTGGTTTGTTAAGATTTTTTATTTGATTATGATTCAATCTTGGTTGTATGTTTCTAAGAATGTCTCCATTACTACTAGGTTATTCAATTCTCTGGCATATAATTGTTTGAAGTAGATTCGTATGATCCTTTATATTTCTGTAATGTCAGTTGTAATGTCTTCTCTTTCATTTACAATTTTTTAAATTTAAATCCTCTTTTTTTTTCTTGGTTAATCTAGCTAAAGATTTGTCAACCATGTTTATCTTTTTTAAAGCTCTTAGTTTGGTTGATCTCTTCCATCGTCTTTCTAGTCGCTATTTCATTTATTGGTGCTTGAATCTTTATTTCCTTCCATCTGAACCACAGAGAATGGAAATAACTTGCCCAAGGGCACACAGCTTGTAAGAGGTTGCTAGGTTGCTATGGTCTGAATATTTATGTCATCTAAAAATTCATACATTGAAACCTGATCACCAATGTGATAGTATTAGGAGGTAGGGCCTTTGGGGGTGATTATATTATGAGGGCATAGTCCCCATTAATGGGATTAGTGTCCCTATGAAAGGCCCCTAAGAGCTGTCTTGCCTCTTTTGCCATGTGAGAACACATCAAAAAGATGGCCATTCATAAATTATAAAGCAGTCCCTCACCAGACATCAAATCTGCCAGCACCTTGATCTTGGACATCCTGGCTTCCAGAACTGTGAGAGGTTAAATTTCTGTTTATAAGCTATTTGGTCTATGGCATTTTTCATATCAGTCTGAAAAGACTAAGAGGTAGAGCCAGAATGATGATTTTTTTTTTCTATCTAGCTGGTGAGTAGATTGGCCCCATGTGAGCGTTGGGCCCTGTTCCGTCTAATTCTCTTGGCTATTTCACCCCCAGCCTTAGGTAGTTTCCTTAAATGCATCTGCTGATTGATACTCAAGGAGACCCTCTACAGATCTCTGGGATTCTCCCTCTGTGCAGCTCTCTCCTCTCTGGTGCTCTGTCCAATGAACCCTAGCTGCCTTGGTCTCTCCATACTCTCAGCTCTGTCTCCTCAATTCAGGGAGTCCACCAGGCTCCACCTTAGTTCTGTCCCTGCATTACAGCCTAGAAACTCTCTTAGGGCAGTAAACTGGCAATTTGATGGCTCATTTGTTTCTCATTTTTTAAGCAATGCTATCCTTCATTGCCTGATATCTAGTATCTTAAAAGCCATTTTTAAATGCATTTTGGTTGTGTTAGTTGTTGCTGTTGTTTCAGGCAGGAGGGTAAATCCTGACCCTTATTCCATCTTGTCCAACAGCAAAAGTCAGAGCTCACACTCCAAGCACTTATCTATACTATCTTCTGCAGTATGTAAGAACGTGCATATGTTTTTCAAGAAATGTGAGGCCGTCCTTACTGCATTATGTAGAACCATGATCCTAGGTTATGGAGTTGCAAGCAGAGGCTGAAGGAGATGTTTTGATAAAGACCTCTGTGGATTACAGAGGTAGAAGCAATTTGATTCAGGGCCAGGTGGTGACAAAATGAGACACACAGTGAGAAGAGGCAGGCTCCTCATTTCTTCACAGAAGACAGTTTGACTGCAATGCAGTGGAGAATGAAAGGCATCCTGTGCCACTTAAAAAGTTTTTGGTCTATTCGTATCAAAGATATAGATGTATAACATTTAAAAATACAAATAATAATATAGTTTATAAAAAGAGCAAAGGAAAGCAGTGCCTGTCTCCCGATGCTGCTCTGCAGAGCAACTGCGCTTTACAATTCTAGCTGCATATTCTGCCATTTACTTCTGTTAAAACAAACAAACAAAAAATGATGATGCTTTCTATGGTGTTTGCATATCTTTGCACTTTTTCACTTTAGAGTCCTGGGATTAGGAGTCTGGGCCAGGAACAATGCTCTTACAGAAAGCTGGTGATGTGGTTCTCTTAGCAACAGCAGAGCACAGCATTGTTCACTAGCACAATCGGGGCACACCCATACATCTACAGAATTATCCAAGGGAGATTTTGTGTGGGACTGAGAGGAAAAGGAACAATTAATCTGTGACATCTGAGCTATTAATATTGATGTGTTGTCACTCATAACCACAGACTTGTGGGGCCCAGGGAAATTTGGGTTATACATGCAATTTAAGTGCTAAAATAGGACAGGAGCACAGAGAGGATATTATCTGTTGAAGGGAGTCCAAGAAGCTTCACAGCTCGAGCTAAGATTGGAAGGAGAAAAGGGAGCTCACAGGGTTGGGAGATAGAACTAAAAGGCGAAGGGAATTGCCTGTGCAAGGATGACAGACGTGAAAGAGCAGCATGTTCTGCAATGCAAGAATGGCACTGGAAGGCTCAAGTGAAGAATCATTTTATAAAAGAAGCACAAGAATGAATGATTTGTATGTGTTGGAATCGTTTGAGACCGGGGATGAGTTTCTCCATGGGGAAATTTAATTTGCTTCAGCCAGCCCTCTGAGGATACTTCTAATCCAAGATCACTCTAATCGAAATTCTCTTTCTGAGGTTTCTAAGACGGCAAGAATTTGGCCTCTAGTATTTATAAGGGCTGGCTTTCAGTTTAAATTCTTGTCAGTGATTTCCTCTGTTTGTTTAACACCAATATTTGAGTTTATTTACTTTTGTAGTCCTGGGGCCAGGGGCATTCTTTATATATTCTGCATATATAATTTGTCAGGTGTATGTCTTGCACATATATTCTCTCTGATTGTAGCTTGAATTTTCTTTGTCATATGGCATCTTTTGGTGTATGTCTTTTGTTCGATTTATTCTTAGGTGTTTGATTTTTATGTTATTTAGAATTGTATGATTCTTAACATTAATGTAGTGACATTGTCAATCTTTTATATTTATTTGGCACTCTTTTGATCCTATTTAAGAAATTATTGCATGTCCAAGTCACAAAGACATTCTATATCATCTTCTAAAAACTTTATTTTTGCATTTATATGTACAATCTATCTGAAATTGATTGTTATGAACCGTGTGAGGTAAGGATCAAGATTAATCCCTCCATTGCTATCTAATCAACTCAACACCATTTAATAAAAAAATGTCTATTATTCACAGTGCCATATTTGTCAAAAATTCAAGTGTTCATATATAGAAGGTCTGTTTCTGAACTCTCATCTACCTAATTGCTTTTTCTAGCTGTTCTTGTAGACTACACTGAGAAGGGGTTTGTAACCTTAGAGAAGGGGTTTGTAACCAAGCAGCTTAGCAGCTTAGCCTTAATCCAACACTACCTTAACTTCATTCCAGAAGCTTTATGACAAGATTTGATATCCAGTAGAATAAGCCCTTTAACATTCCTACCCTCTTTAAAGATCATCTTGGTTCTTCTGGCCCTTTGCATTTCCATTTTATAATAAGATTGTCAATTTTCACAAAAAACCACCCTTCAGGCATTTCGACTATGATTGCCTTGAGTCTACAGATTGGTATGGAGTATCTGAAAAGAGGCTAACTAATGACTTACAGAAGAGGACCTTTTTATCACCTAATTTCTGAAGCTGCCTCAGCAGTGAATAATGTGTCAACTCAGATGAGACTCAAACATTCTCATACAGTATATACATTCTGAGCAGTGTATCCTTAGACCTCACTGTTACTGGTACTCTTAACTTATTCTTTCCAAATCCCTGATAATATGGCCAAAACATTACCCCTCGCTCATGAGTCTAAGTTGGTCTACATTATATCTGGTCATCCTATCCCTCTTTCTGGGCAAATTAACAGCTAAATTTACTATTTATACTAGCCCCTTTTGTCCTTGTCATTCAGGGCCATCCTGAGTAAAGCTATAATGCCATAGTCACTCAATTCTGCCTGATGGCAGCTTACTGTGCAGAATAATACATACAGAATAACATTTGTATAATGTACAGAATAATAATTGTACAGAACAATCTGTAATCTAGTCCCAAATATTTTCTTCCTCCATCAACTAGTGATAGGGGTGAGATGAAGGAGAGGTGACAGTTAGGAGCAGTTGCCACTTCCAGCTGCTCAAAGTAAACATTGGAAGCAGATTCTCTAAAATGTTT
This sequence comes from Sapajus apella, assembly GCF_009761245.1. Taxonomy (NCBI): domain Eukaryota; kingdom Metazoa; phylum Chordata; class Mammalia; order Primates; family Cebidae; genus Sapajus; species Sapajus apella. The sequence continues at coordinate 13,960,153 of NW_022436956.1, forward strand.
ACCCTCAATAAATTTCTACCTGGCTTAGTGCTCTTATAATTCATTCCCAGATTTCTGTTGATATAAATTGGAAAAATATTGTAATCCTTTTGGTATATAAGGTATCTCTTCTTAGGTTAGTCCTTGTATACATCCCCTTAGAGAAGGGGTTTGTAACCAAGCAGCTTAGCCTTAAACCACGTTCTAAAACTTTTTTTTCTTTCCCCTTCCCCCTGCCCTCATAACATCTTAGGTTTCAAGCTGTAGCTCTGAGATAAGCTTTACAACCTCAGAATGTTTTCTTTCCTTCACTCCCTTCTCTTTCCCATTTTATGTTCCCATGCCTTATGCTCATTTATTTAACCAGATGCTTGTTAAGCACACCTCATACTCACTTCTCTGGTCATATATTTCTTTAAAATCTTCAGAGGCCGGATCCTTATAGGGACCAGACATCTCCAGAATTTGCTCTTCAACAAAAGATTACTTCAAATTCAGAACCCACTTCCAGCTAGAGACTGACTACAAGATTGACTGCAGTTAAGTTATAACTTGGTAGGACCCACGACGGTGCCAGCCCCTTCACCAGACGGAACAATAATTCAAGATAAGCCATTGGAGCAGATCACACAGCCTAGTACCTCCTAGGCACCACCCCTCCCAACTCTTCTGCATTTCAGACCCTCTCTTTAGAACCTCCTGTGTTCCCTCCACAAATTGAAGAGTGGAATTTTTTTCACCTGCTCTTCCCCTTGCTGACAAATAATAAAGTCTCGCTCTCTTTTTATCACACCTCATTATGATTTTGGCTTCTTTCTACTAGCAGTATGCAGCCAGACCCTTTTGCTGGTTACAGGTTGGCAAACAATGGCTCGTGAGCAAATCCGTTTTTGTGAATAAAATATTCTCAAAATACAGCCATGCCCATTTGTGTACATATTGATTATATCAGCTTTTGCAATACAACAGTGTTGAGTAGTTACGATAGAGACTACATGGCTTGGAAACATAAAATATTTACAATGTGTACCTTGAGGAAAAAAATTGGCAACCTTTGCCCGAGTTGTAGGTCAAGAAGCTATGAAAGATGTTCAGGGTGTGTTTGAGAGCATCCAAAGATACTTCAAGTGAGAAGATTACGTGGTCTGAAGATAACTCGGGAGGCTAATCTAAGACGGGAAAGAAAGATAAGGTACTTCTGCCAGAAGGGAGGAATTTGGAAGTTCAGGTTTCTCAGTTTCATTGGAATTCACACAAATGTCGTCATCTTAACATTCAGATTCTGCTCTTTTTCAATGTATGCCATAATTTTTACATAAGAGACTTGACAAGAATGTGAACATAGTTTATTATCTAATTATGTCATCGTCAGTATCTCATTTTAAATCTGTTTGTTTTGGACATGTCAACTCTGGAGAGTGCAAGAGATGAGAGACTTCCTTATGGGACTCTGAAGGCAACCCGAAGTTCTCTGGTTCTCTCAAGGTACTTTGAACCAAGATTTCAAAGTCCTGAGCTTGTCATGTTTCTTCTACAAGATCTCCATCAGTCTGAAGCAGCTAGCCCACCCTCCTCCTTTCCACCTTAAAGTGCTTCTGCGTCAACTGTGGTAAGAATTTTTAAGTAATTGTTTTTCACTGAATGCCATGGATTATGAGTATTCTGTATCTAGTGTTGAACAGTTTACTAGTATTCTGTTACTAGTGTTGAAGTCATCAGTGATTATATATGTAACCAGGCAATACAACTAATTAAAGTTTCCTTTAGGATCTCTTTCCTGAAACCAATACTGATATCACAGTCTTTATTAGTTAGGGTTCAGACAGGAAATCAGAAACTACTGTAGATACTTGGCCAGAAGAGATTTTATATATGTATTTAGACGCTTTTAAAACTTCTAGAAGACCTAGAGGGAGTGAAGGTAGGGAGGACGGCTGTGAGTTTCTAGAAGATAAAGGATGTAGAAATCACAGTAAGCTTCCATAGGTATCAGCTATCTATAGTATGGAAGTAGGCAATTTCAGAAGCTTGCCTGGGAGCTGCTGCAAACTTCCTTTCTGCATTCTGTCCACAAGTCTGCCTGCCTCTTCTAGTGAATAATGACTTCCACATCTCTTCTATTCCTCAAATATACAAGTGTCTTTCATTGGCAGATTCTAAACTAAACCTCTCCCCTCCCCTATCCCAGGAAGGAATTCTTTGCAATGTAATGCATGTGCTTCTAAATTTTGGAGGAAAAATAATTACTTCTCCATAAATAAAGGGAAACCTCAGAGGCCCTGGCTTTTTGAAGAACCTGTCCATTAGTGGAGACACTGAAATATTTAGGTGGCCACTTGTCTACCACTGTAGGTGGCTGTTTATCAGACCAGGGGCCTGGAAACTCCCAGTTCCATTGACCAAGAGGGGCTTGAGCAAGGCAGTTGTAAGACAATAAAAAGGAAGGGGCTAGCAACTGGCTATTAGAAAAGTAATACTTCTAACTTTAGGGCAGAAAAAGGCAAGACCAATATTATCCTAAGGGGAGGTCTATAACCCACAACCCTAGGGGGAGTGTCAACGCCAAATATCCCAGAGCGCCTGAGGAGTGGACAAAATGCCAATGCTGAAAACTCGGAGTTCCCAAGTTTCAGCCAATGAGGATCCTCTCGCCAAATGCTAGAAACTCCGGTGCACTCAGGGGACAGGTAACAGTGAAACCAAGAGCAAGTAGGGCACCTTTCACAAGCAGCTGTCCTACCTTCAACAATTGCCCACACAAAATTAACAGAAAGTTAAAAGCAAACATAAGACTGCCCATATTTTAGGACTGAAAATGAAATGACTGATGTAACAATAAAATGAGAAGATAAAGGACTATGGGAAGAGGTGACAAAGACATGCTTTGGGGCACTCAAACAATAAGGGACTTCTAACTGATCATCTAGGCAAAGGCTTTTATTCCCTAGTTCTCCCAATACCGTAGAGATGGAGGCAAAAGGAACACTCCCATCCACCAGAGCAGAAGTGGCACTAACTGATCTTCCATATGGGACCCAGGTGAAGATCCTTCCAGGATCCCTCAGCATGGGTGGGCTCTGCTGCTGAGGTCAATGAAGGCCTGCATGGGGGCTACTAACCAGTCTTCCAGTGAAGCAGATACTATCACAAGAGGCAGTGGCACTATGGCCACCCCAGCAGTGGGCTCAGCTTCCATATTGGGAGGGCCTGCATGGGGCCAGTAACCCACTCTTCTGATAGCTGGTGCAGCAGGTCCCACACAAACCAGTGGCACTATGGCCACTTGCCCATCTGATCAGCTCTGCTGCATGCCAGGAAAAATGATTACTCTGATAAGAGCCTTTGGCTAGTGTTAGAGGTTGGGTGTTACAGCTCTGCTTCACTGCCACTCAGCTCATCATCCTGCTAACTACTGGCCCACCAACTGCCAACCTGCTGACTGTCATCCCACCAATTTCTGGCAATCACTGTCCCACTAATCACCAGCTGCCACTAGCTGATCACTTCTGCTGCCTCGCTGACTGCTGTTTGCTGACTGCCACCTCGCAGACTGCCACTTGCCAATCACTGACTGCCACCTTGCAGACTGCTGCTCAGTGACCATGGACTGTCATGATGCTGTCTTCTTTCTTCACCCCATGTTGAGCACCAAGCTGATGCAGGGTAGGTGAGCCCCCAAGTGGGGCTTAGCCCATAAGGGTTCTTGGCTTTACCAGGGAAATAATTCAAGGGCAAGATGGAGGTAGAAGAAAACAGCCTTGTTGAAGCAGCAGTGTTACAGCTTCAGCAGTATTATAGCTCCATGACTGCTCCTGCAGAGCAGGGCTACCCCATAGGCAGACAGTAGCAGATCAGGGCAGTTTTACAGTCATATTTATACCTGCTTTTAATAACATTCAAACTAAGGGGAAGTTTATGCCGAAATTTCAAGGGAAGGAGTAGTAACTATTGGGATGTCAGGTCATTGCCATGGAAAGGGGCGGTAACTCCTGGATGTTGTCATGACAATGGTAAATTGACATGGCACACTGGTGGGAATGTCTGGTGGAAAGCTACTCCTGCTCTGGCCCCATTTTAGCTAGTCCTCAAATTGTTTCAATGTTTGAGCCCTGCCTCTGGAGTCAAGTCTTGCCCCCTACCTCACTGGCATTACCCCTCCCTGAACCCCATGCTACATAGTTCACAGCTCCAAAAGAGATCCCTTCCTTCCACTTGAGGAGAGGAGACAGAAGAGTGGGGAGGACTTTTATCTCACACCTTGGATACCAGCTCAGCTACAGCAGGATAGGGCACCAGTCAGAGTCATGAGGCCCCTTTTCTAGGCCTGCTATCCAAGATGCAAGACATTTCTAGACACACCCTAGGCCAGAAGGGAACATTTCCAGACATGCTCTGGGACAGAAGGGAACCCACTGCCTTGAAGAGAAGAAGCTGGTCCTGGCAGAATTAATCACCTACTAACTGAAGAGCCCTTGGGTCTTATGGAAACATCAGCAGCAATCTGTCGCTACTCCCTGTGGGCCTGAGATCACAGTGCCCATAGGGTGAGGCTCTTCTCATTTTGGAAAGGAGAGGGAAATATGGAAAGACTGTGTCTTGTGGTTTGAGTGTCAGCTCAGCTGCAGTACAATAGTAAACCAGGTAGAATTCTAAAGTTTTTTACTGTAGTCCCTGGCTTCTGGATGGCACATTTGGAACTGCCCAGGGCCTGGGAGAACTTGCCACCCTAAAGGGAAAGACATAAGCCTGGCTGGCTTTGCCACCTACTGATTGTAGAGCCCCAGGGCTGTGAGTGAATATAGATGGTAGCCAGGAAGAGGTTATAGGAGGCCTTGGGTGAGACCCAGTGCTATGCTAGCTTCAGGTGTCACCCAGAGCAGTTCCAGAGGTGGTAACCATAGGGGTGCTTGTGTCACTCTACTTTTAGCTATACATGGCTCAAAACAAAAAGAGAAGGAGACTGTTTGTTTAAGAGAAGGTAAGGGAAAAGAATAAAAATCCAAATAATTCTTCCAGACCTTGTCTAAGACCATCAAGGCAGTACCTCTGTAAGTCTGCAAGAACCACAGTGCTACTGGGCTTCGAGTCCTCCCTAAAGCAAGATGCAGCTTAAGTCATAACACTCAAATCCTTTTAAATATCTGGGAAGCATTCCCAAGGAGGAAGGGTACAAGCAAGCCCAGACTGTGGAGACTACAATAAATACCTAACTCTTCAATGCTCAGACACAATCATTTACAAGCATCAAGCATCAAGACATGACCTCACCAAATGAACTAAATAGGGCACCAGGGACCAATCATAGAAAAACAGAGTTATGTGACCTTTTGAATTCTCAGACAGAGAATTCAAAATAGCTGTTTTGGGGAAACTAAAAGAAAATCAAGCTAACACAAAGAAGGAATTCACAATTCTATCAGATACCTTTAACAAAGAGATTGAAATAATTAAAGAAGCAAGCAGAAATTCTGGAGTTAAATATTACAATTGGCTACTGAAGAATGCATCAGTCTTTTAATAGCAGAATTGATCAAACAAAAGAATTAGTGAGCTTGAAGACAGGGTATTTGAAAATAGACAGAGGAGACAAAAGCAGATAAAAAACAATGAAGCATCCCTACAGGATCTATAAAATAGCCTCAAAATGGCAAATCTAAGAGTTACTGGCCCTAAAGAAGAGGTAAAGAAAGAGATAGAGATAGAATGTTTACTCAAAAGGATAATAACAGAGAATTTCTCAAACCTAAAGAAACATATTAATATCCCAGTACAAGAAGGCTATAGAACACCAAGGAGATTTAACTCAAAGAAGACTACCACAAGACATTTAATAATCAAGCCCCCAAAGGTCAAGGATAAAGAAAATCCTAAAAGCAGCAAGAGAAAAAAAAACAAAAACATAAAATGAAACTCCAATACATCTGGCAGGAGACTTCAGTGGAAGCCTTACAGGCCAGGAGAGAGGGCGATGACATATTTAAAGTGCTTTAGGAAAAAACTTTTAACCTAGAGTAGTATATCCAGCAAAATTATCCTTCAAACATGAAGGAGAAATGCTTTCCCAGACAAAGAAAGTCTGAGGGATTTCATCAACACAAAAACAAAAAGTAAAGACAAAAAGTTAAAAAGTGGGGGGACAAAGTTAAGGTGTAGAGTCTTTTTTAGTTTTCTTTTTGCATGTTTGTTTTTGTTTATGCAAATGGTGTTGTTATCAGCTTAAAATAATAGTTTATAAAATAGTATTCACAAGCCTCATTGTAACCTCAAACCAAAAAACACAACAGATAAGCAAAAAATAAAAAGCAAAAAACTAAATCATATTACCAGAGAAAATTGCCTTCACTAAAAGGAAGACAGGAAGGAAATAATGAAGGAAGAGAAGACCAGAAAACATATAATAAAATGGAAAGAGTTATTACTTATCAACAGTAACATTGACTGTGAATGGACTAAGCTCTCCTATCAAAAGACAGAGTGGCTGAATGGCTAAAAGCTAAGACCCACTGGTCTGTTGCCTACAAGAAACACACTTCACCTATAAAGACACGCACAGACGGAAAATAAAGGGATGGAAAATGATATTCCATGCCAATGGAAATGAAAAAAGAGCAGGAGTCACTATCCTTATTTCAGACAAAATAGATTTCAAGAGAAAAACTATAAGAAACAAGGTCACCATATAATGATAAAGGGGTCAGTTCATCAAGAGGATATAACAGTTTTAAGTGTTAAGTATATATGCACCCAACAGTAGAGCACCCAATATATAAAGCAAATATTATTAGAGCTCAAGAGAGAGATACATTCTAATACAATAGTAGCTGGAGACTTCAACACCTCACTTTCAGCATTGTACAGATCTTACAGACAGAAAACCACCAATGACAAAGATTGAACTTAACCTGTATTATAGGCCAAATAGAGCTAATAGATATTTGCAGAGCATTTCATCCATAGCTGAAGAATTCATATTCTTTTCCTCAACACATGAATCATTTTCAAGGATAGACAATATGTTAAGTCAAGAAACAAGTCTTAAAAGATTCAAATAATTGAAATAATATCAAGCATTTTTTCTGACCATGATGGAATACCACTAGAAATCACTAATAAGAGGAATTTTGAAAACTATACAAATACATGGAAATTAAACATTATGCTCCGAATGACCAGTGAGTCAGTGAGGAAATTAGGGAGGAAATTGGACAATGTCTTGAAACAAGTGATAATGGAAGAACAACATACCAAAACCTATGGGATACAGCAAAAACAGTACTGAAAAGGAAGCTTGTACCTCTAAGTGTGTATATCAAAAAAGAAGAAAAACATAAAATAACCTAACAATGCATCTTAAAGAACTAGAAAAGCAAGAGCAAACAAACCCAAAAATAGTAGAAGAAAAGAAATAATAAAGATCAGAGCAGAAATAAATGAAATTGAAAAGAATAAAACAATACAAGTAATAAAACAAAAATTTGTTTTTTTAAAAGGTTAAAATAGGCAAACATTTAGCCAGACTAAGAAAAAAGAAGATCCAAATAAATAAAGTCAGAGATGAAAAGGAAGACATTACAACTGATACCACAGAAATTCAAAGCTTCATTAGTGACTACTTTTTTGCTTACGATTGTCTTGGCTATGCAGGATCTTTTTTGGTTCCATATGAAGTTAGCTAGCTTAAGGTGCTTTTTTCCCAATTCTGTGTAGAGAGTCATTGGTAGCTTGATGGGGTTAGCATTGAATCTATAAAAGAAAACCTAGGCAGTACCACTCAGGACATAGGCATGGGCAAGGATTTCATGACTAAAACACCAAGCAATGGCAACAAAAGCCAAAATAGACAAATGGGATCTAATTAAACTTAAGAGCTTCTGCACAGCAAAAGAAATTATCAGTAGAGTAAACCAGCAACCAACAGAATGGGAAAAAATATTTGCAATCTACCCATCTGACAAAGGGTATCCAGAATCTACAGAGAACTAAAACAGATTTACAAACAAACAAACAAACAAACAAAAAACAACTCCATCAAAAAGTGGGCAAAGGATATGACCAGACACTTTTCTTTTTGTTTTAAATATATATATATATATTTTTTTTTCTCGCATTTTAAGTTCTGGGGTACATGTGAAGAACATGCAGGATTGTTGCATAGGTACATACATGGCAATGCGGTTTGCTGCCTCCATCCCCATCACCTATATCTGGCATTTCTCCCCATGTTATCCCTCCCCAACTCCCTAGCCTCCACTGTTCCTCCCCTAGTCTCCCCCACCCACAGACCTCAGTGTGTGATGCTCCCTTCCCTGTGTCCATGTGTTCTCACTGTTCAACAGCCGCCTATGAGTGAGAACATGCGGTGTTTGATTTTTGAACAGACACTTTTCAAAAGAAGACATTTGTGCGGCCAACAACATATGAAAAAAAGCTCATCATCACTGGTCATTAGAGAAATGCAAATCAAAACCACATTGAGATACCACCTCACACCAGTTAGAATGGTGATCATTAAAAAATCAGTAGACAACAGATGCTGGAGAGGATGTGGAGAAATAGGAATGCTTTTACACTGTTGGTGGGAGTGTAAATTAATTCAACCATTGTGGAAGACAGTGTGGTGATTCCTCAAGGATCTAGAAATAGCAATACCATTTGACCCAGCAATCCCATTACTGGGTATATACCCAAAGGATTATAAATCATTCTATTATAAAGACATATGCACACATATGTTTAGTGCGGCACTGTTCACAATAGCAAAGACTTGGAACCAACCCAAATGCTCATCAATGGTAGACTGGATAAAGAAAATGTGGCACATATACACCATAGAATACTATGTAGCCATGAAAAAGGATGAGTTCATGTCCTTTGCAGGGACATGGATGAAGCTGGAAACCATAATTCTCAGCAAATTGACACAAGAGCAGAAAACCAAACACTGCATGTTCTCACTCATAAGTGGGTGCTGAACAATGAGAACACATGGGCACGGGGGGGGGAACATCACACACCAGGCCGGGGGGGGGGGGGGCCAGGGAGGGAAGAAAAGGCGGGGGGTTGGGGGTTTGGGGAGAGATAGCATTAGGAGAAATAGCTAATGTAGAAGACAGGGCAATGGATGCAGTAAACCACCACCATGGCACATGTATATTTATATAATAAATCTGCATGATATGCACATGTACCCCAGAACTTAAAGTATAATAAATTAAAAAACTAAAGCAATCCTAAGCAAAATGAACAAAACTGGAGGAATCACATTACCTGATTTCAAGTTATACTACACAGCTACAGTAACCAACACAGCATGATAATGGTATAAAAAGAGACACGTAGACCAATGGAACAGAATAGAGAACCCAGAAACAAATCCTCACACCTAGTGAACTGGGTTTCAACAAAGGTGCCAGGAACACACACTGGGGAAAAGACAGTCTCTTCAATAAATGGTGCTGGGAAAACTGGATATTTATATGCAGAACAATGAAATTAGACCCCTATCACTCATCATATAAAAATCAAATCAAAATGGATTAAAGATAAATCTAAGACCTTAACCTCTGCAACTACTATAAGAAAACATTGGTGAAACTCTCCAGGACATTGGTCTGGGCAAAGATTTCTTCAGTGATACCCCACAGGCAAAGGCAACCAAAAGAAAAATGGACAAATGGGATTATATCAAGTTAAAAAGCTTCTGCACAGGGAAGGAAACAATCAACAAAGTGAAGGGACAACCCAAAGAGTAGGAGAAAAACTTTGAAAATAATATGCCTACAAGTGTTTTGTATAAAGAATACATAAAAAATTATTACAACTTAACAAAAAAGAAAAAAAATAACCCAATTGTTAAAATAGGCAAATCATTTGAACCAAGATTTCTTTAAAGATGATGCACAAATGGACGGTAAGCACATGAAAAATTGCTTCACTTAACAAGTCATAAGAGAAATGCTAAACAAAAGGTCAGTGAGATGTCACTTCATACCCACTAAGTGGGCTATAATCAAAAAGTCGAGTAATAACAAGTGTTGACAAGGATGTGGAGAAACTCTCAAATATTGCTGATAGAAATGTAAAATGGTGTATTTGCTTTGGAAGATAGTTTGGTAGTTCCTCAAAATGGTAAGCACAGCATTACTATGTTACCCAATAATTCTACTCCTAGAATATATTGAAGATAACTGAAAATATGTCTCCACACCTAAATTTGTTTATGAATATTCATAGCAATATTATTTATACTAGCCAAAAAGCAGAAGCAACCTCAAGTCTGTCAGTCAATGACCATATAAACATGGATATATTCATCCATACAACAGAATATTATTTGATCATGAAAAAGAATAAAGTATTGATCCATACTGAGGGAATGTGTTCTCTTTCCGGGTCCACAAGGGGGCGTAGTTTCTAGGGCAAGAACTTCCCAGGGCAATATTTTCTCCCCTTCCCATCCATCTTCATCCGGGAAATTTAACGGTTTGTGTTTAAATTTCATGGGCGTGGGAAGAAACTAAGAGTAAATCACTCCAGCAGAAGTTCTAAGGAACTCCTTTCATTAGGGAAGGTTGGGGGTTCCTCCCACGTTAAAAGTCCCCTTCTTCCCCACCCCTTTGGACTCCATGTTTGGATCCCCTTCCACAAACACTCCCTTCGTCGAAGCCATCTTTCTCTCTCTTGGATTTCCCTCCTGGAGTCCCCTTCCACACTCTCTTGTGGAAGCCTGTCTTCCCCTCCTAAACTCCATCTCTCTCTGTTCCCTTCTACTCAGTGTGGAAGATGCTTTCCTCTCCTGGATTCCATCTGTCTGGATTCTCTCACTCAGTGTGAGAGTTAGCTGTTTCTTTCTCTCTCCTTCTCATTTTTTTCTCTCTACCTAAAAAAATCACTTTCTACAAACACTTTTGAGTCCAGCAGTTACTGTGCACTGCGCTGTGGTCTCCTCTCCCATTCTTGGAGAGTGAATAGACCAAGAACCTGGAGAAACGTTCTCTCAAGGGAACTGAGGGCTCCCCTGAACCCCAACATAACAATACTACAATATGGATGCATTCTGAAAACATGAATCTAGGAACAAAAAGGCTGTTGTATGATTCTAATGATATGAAATTTCCAGAATAGGAAAATCTACAGGAACAGAATATAAATAGTGTTTGCCAGGGGCTGCAGGCGAGAGGCAGCAGGAGATTAGAGATGGTTTGCTCATGGGTACGGGGGTTCTTTGTGGGGTGATGAAATGTTCTGAAATTAGATAATGATGATGATTGTACTACTCTGAATAAACTGAAAACTGCTGAAGTGTACACTTTAAAAAGGTGAATCTTATGGTAAGTTCTTTATACCTCAATTAAAAAAATGAAAAATTTAAACCATATAGTACATGTGATACATGTAGTAACAGAAATATATCCAAAATACAGAGGTATTACACAAGGTGAATGATAACTCTATAAGGGAGGAAAATATCAGATAAAATGAGGAGAGAAGCTCACACCTGAACCAGTTTTTGAATAATCAATTATCAAGCAGAAGAAGAGTGTTTCAGGTATGGAACTATATGTACAAAAAAAACCCCCATAAATAATTAATTTGGAGTTGTTGAGATATAATCTATATGACAAAGAATTACAGGAGATTGCCTAGACAGATGGGTAGTGTTACGGAGCCTGGTCTTCATATTGTAAACAATGAGAAGCTACTAAAGACTGTTAAGGAAAGGAGAGAAGAAAAAAGTTGGGCATTGGAAAGGGAATTTTAGGTGCAACATGGAGGACAATTTTTAGGATGACAAAAGTGCAAGCAGAAAGACAGATTCAGACACTATTTAAATAATCTAAATGAGAGGTCATGAGTACCTAAAATGAGGTTATTACAAGGATGAAGCAGAATAATTAAAGTCTGCAGTTATTGTGGGCATACATTTGACAAGACTGAATAACTCATTATTGTTTGTCTCTCTAAAGCCAAGAATGACTCCAGGTTTAGGTATGGTGGCTTGGACTGACAATGAAATTTACCACTCAACAAAGGGACAATAACAGGAAGGACAGGTCTTTCAGGTAGGAGCAAGAGTTCAATTTCAGACATGTTCTTAAGGACAATACCAGGGTTAAAACATTTACCAGGCAATTGGACTTAAAGACCCGAGGCTGAGAAAAGAAGATATCAAACTAGATATGAAAATGTAGGGAGTATAAACATATATGGAGTCTCGGAGACCACGACAAACTAGACATTACAAATCCTATTTAAGCCATTGAATTAAAAAACAACAATAAAACTTCTCTTTTCTGTGTACTGCATTTGGCCCATAGGCAACAGCTGCTGAGTTCCATTACTGGTGATAGTTAAAAACAAAAAAGTAGATGAAATATCCCAGAAGAGCACTTTGAATAAAAAGTAAAGGATACTTTTAAATAGAAATTTAGGAGGTATGGAAATTTAAGAGTTGAGCTGAGGAAAAGGAAAAGGAAAAAGATCCAGCGAAGGAGACTTAGAAGGTGAAATTGGAGGTTGGAAGACCAGGAGAGTATGGTTTTACAGAGAGCAAGGCTGAAGAGTACTTAAAAAATGAAGTTGTAATCCACAATGCCAAGCGTGGGCAGAAGTCAATTAAGATAAGGTCTGAAAAGTTATCATTAGATATGACTGTGGCGATAGAAGCATAATTAATGGCTGTAGAGGAAGGTAAGTGGAATTGCAGAAGTGAGATTAGCGTGTAATGAGGAATGCCTGAAGGGCAAGGAAAAAGAATTAGGGTTAGTGAAGATGACTCATTAGAGGACAGAGAGAGAGAAGTAGAGAGATAGAAGAAAGGAAGGAGTTATATAAGGAATGTGTATGTGTATGCTTGTGCACACAAGAAAAAAAAATTAGATAAAGAAAAAGTGTACAAGATATTTAGAGCTCTGTCTGCCAATTTCAGCAATATGGCAAAATATATACATGCCCGAATAAAATTAAAAAAAATGTTTGAAAGCATAACAACTAGAGCATAAAGTAGAGGAAATAATCGGAAGTCAGATTTTCCCTCTAATTTTTTATTGTGATAAAATACACATAAATTAAAATGTGCCATTTTAACAATTTTAAAGTAGAATTCAGTGGCATTAAGCATATTTACAGTGTTGTGCAACCATCACCTGTCCATTTACAGAGCTGTTTCATCATCCCAAACAGAAACTCTGTGCTCATTAAACAATAACTCCCCATTCTCCCACTGCTCCTAACCTCTAGTAACCTCTATGTTACGTTCTGTCTCTATGAATTTGCCATTTTAGGTACCTTATATAGGTGGGATCATACAATAATCTGTCCTTCTGTGTTTGGACTATTTCAGTTAGCATAGTAATTTTAAGGTTCATCCATGTCAAGTAGTGTGTATTAGCATTTTATTCCTTTTTAAGGCTGAATAATATTTCATCACCTATATACACCACATTTTCTTTATGTTAACCTGTTGATGGGCCTTTTAGATTATTCCTACCTTTTGACTATTGCGAATAATGCTGCTATGAACATTAGTGTTCAAGTATGAGTTTGAGTTCTTGCTTTTAATTCTTTCAGGTATATATTAAGGAGTAGAATCCCTGGATCCTTTGGTAATTCTATATTTAGTTTTTTTGAAGAACCAACAAACTGCAGAATCTGCACCAGAGGACATAATTTTTAAAAGCTATTCCCTCAATAGGAAAGGAACCGCGGAGCTGGCATTTTCCCTTGAGCTGATGATTGCTATTTTAGAGCGTGGGTTTAGTCCATTTATATTAGGTGTCATCACTGATGTTGTCAGACTGACATGCGCCATCTCAGAGTTTGTTTCTCTTTGCCCCTATTTGCAACTTGTTTTTCTGTTTCTCCTTTTCAAAAATGTTAATAAAATACTTTAATAAATATAGCAGGGTTTACGGTAATCATTGTTTGAACAAAGGAGAGTGGTTTGCTTTCTAATCTACTAGTTTACATTCAAAATCTTTTTAAAAAAAATTTATTATCATACCATAAATGACATGAAACACTAATGTGGCCAGGTTTTTCTTTCCCCATTCAACATATCTTTGTGTTATCTTCCCCCACCCATACATATTTTTAAATTGTATAACATTTTTGATAGCTCGAGAAAAAGCAATTGACTATGTAAACTAAAATACTCACTTTTTCAGAAAAAGAGATTTCACTGAGTCACCCGGACAGTTAACAGTATGACCTGCAAATACATAAAGATTCACCAAGAGGCTAAAAGCTCATTTAAATATCAAAAACAGCTTTAGAATATAGCAAGGAAGGGGATGAGTGAAATGCTAGTTTTAATACATCACAAACTTGAGTCCTGCTCATCCTGGCTACTGACCTTCTGCATGTGTAGCCACTCCAGGTGCTACCATCCTCCTAACATAACATGATGCCACCTGATGATGAATTAAGCGGCCTGCTGAGGACCTTGGGCACAGGAAGAAGTCAGTCCACCTGCAGCCCTCATACCGCTCTGGCCACTGTGTCCCAACCCCTGCTCATCAATCTCTGATATGCTCATCACCCTGCAGCCAGAGTAGGCTTTTCACCTTCTTTTAAATGAATTGAGTTCTGTGGGGTTCTTAAAAATAATTTTATTTTGCTTTCTCTAGCTATACCCGTAAGAGTAGCTTTTAGTGTTGTTCTAAATATTACAATCTATGTCTTCAACTTATCACAGTCTATCTTAAAACATTTTAATACTACTTTGTGAGCAATATAAGAATCTTACAATATTGTTTTATTTACCCCTCTGCCTCCACGTATTTTGTGCTTTTGTTGTGTATTTTGCTTCTACAGATGTTATAAACCCCACAATAATATAACATGTATGAACATATTATTTCTGTTATAAGTAGTTTATAATCTTTTAAAGAAATTTAGATGTAAATGTGTATGTTTTTATCTCTTAAACATAATGAAACTGGTTTTTTGTATTTATTCACAAACCTTTCTTGTGTCCTTCCTTCAGTTCTGAACTTCTATCTGGTATCATTTCTCTTCAGCCTGAACAACCCTTTTAGCGTTTCTTATAGTGCAGACCCTTTGCAGATAAAATACCTCCACTTCCATTCATCTAAAAATGTCTTTATTTTGTCTTGCTTTTGAAGAATGTATTTTAATATATATAGAATTCTAAGTTACATTCTTCAAGCATTTAAAAATGGTCTTTCCATTGTCTTCTGGATTATATAGTTTCTGAAGAGAAGTCAGCAATAATTCTTTTTTTTTCATTGTGTGTAATATTTAATGGTTGCTTTAAAGATTTTCTCTTTATCTTTGTTTTCAGCAGGCTGAGTCTGATGTTTGTAAGTGTGTTATGTGGGGCATGTGTGTGCACACATGCAAGTGTGCATTAACTTGCCTGAAGTTTGCTACCTTTTTTTTTTTTTTTAACTATTTTGGAAAATCTAAATTATCCCTCCAATAACTTCTTTTGCCCCATTTTCTGTTCTTTCCGCTGCTCTAATTACATATATGAGTCCTATAGATCTCAGATATTTTGTTATATTTTCTGCTTCCTACTTTTGTGTTTCAGTTTTTATAACATTTATCATCTTCAAGTTTTCAGGTGTTTTCCTCCTCTGTGTCTAGGCTACTGTTGATACCATTGAATAAATTCTTAATTAATGATAGATTTTTTTATTTTTAGCACTCCTATTTGGTCCATGTTTATAGTTTCCATATCTGCTAGTATTTCTCATATGTTCCTGGATGTCATCTAGCTTTTTCACCTTAACATTTCATGTTAAATAACATTTTCATGGTTATTTATTTATTTATTTGAGACAGTTTCACTCTTGTCACCTGGGCTGGAGTGCAATGGCACAGCCTCAGCTCACTGCAAACTCTGCCTCCTGGCTTGATTCTCCTGCCTCAGCCTCAAGTAGCTGAGATTAGAGGCATGCTCCACCACACCTGGCTAATTTTGTATTTTTAGTAGAGACAAGGGTTTCACCATGTTGGCCAAGCTGGTCTCAAACTCCTGACCTCAGGTGATCTGCCCACCTTGGCCTCCCAAAGTGTTGGGATTATAGGCGTGAGTCACCATGCCCAACCTTCATGGTCATTTTTAATCCTTTTCTGATAATTACAACATCTCGTCTGCTTCTTTCCTGTTATAATCATGGGTTCCTTTTTCTTGCATTTTTTGTGTCTCATCTTTGTTATTATTGTTGTTTGTTTGCTTGCTTTGAGACAAGGTCTCACCTTTTACCCGGGCTAGAGTGCAGTGGCATGATCATGACTAATGGCAGCCTCAACTTCTCAAGCTCAAGTGATCCTCCTGCTTGAGAATCAAGTGAGCCTCCTAAGTGTCTGGGACCACAAGCATGCATCACCATGCCAAACTAATTTTTTTTTTGTAGAGACAGGGTCTCATTGTGTTGTCCAGGCTAGTTTCAAACTCTCGGGCTTAAGTGGTTCACCTCAGGCTTCTCACAGTTTTGATTGTACAGTGTGCTCATACTTTTCCCAAATTAAGACATTGGCCCAGTGAAGCTGGAAGTAGTGCAGAAAGAGGAGAAAAATTCTCTGAGGCACTCTGAGCTTTCATCGAATGCAAGGCAGCAATTGCCAAAGGTTGGAGGCAGAGAAAGAGACATAAGAGAAGCCCCTTCGAGGCTCTATAAAAGCCATTTCCCAGAGCAAAGCAGTGATTCTCCAAAGACTGAAGGCAGGCTAGTAGAGCATAGAGAGATGGTATACAGACATATCTCATATTATTGTACTTTGTAGTACATAAAAGAACAAAAGAGACTGAAGTAAATATTTTCTCCAGAAAATACTCAGCTCTTCTTCTGTCAGAATTTTAAGAATCACTAGCTCTGCAGAAGCACCAAGTATGTACCAGTAAGACATCAGGAATTTCCTTGCTAATTTATAGCACAGAAAACTTTTCTGAACCATGAGATATTTCTCTCTGCTTCACAGTCTGGATTCCACTTTTTGAGTCACTGAGCATTTCTCTTGGTTTTTCAGTTCTGTCTCATACTTTATATGGCTGATATGGTTTGGCAGTGTCCCCACCCAAAGCTCACTTTGAATTGTAGTTCCTGTAATCCCTGCACGTCATGGGAGGGACCCAGTTGGAGGTAACTGAATTATGGAGTCGGTTACCTCCATGCTGTTCTTGTGATAGTGAGTGAGTTCTCTCAAGATCTGATGGTTTTATAAGGGGCCTTTTCCCCTTTTGCTCAGCATTTCTCTTTCCTGGTGCCATGTAAAGAAGGATGTGCTTGTTTCCCCTTCTGCCATGATTGTAAGTTTCCTGAGCCCTCCCCTGCCATTCAGAACTGTGAGTCAATTAAAACTCTTTTCTTTATAAATTACCTAGTCTTGGGGATGTCCTTATGGCAGCATGAGAACAGACTAATACAATGGCCATACCTTGGACATATTGCAGGTTTGGTTACAGACCACCACAAAATAACAAATATCACAATAAAGTGAGTGATACCAATTTTTTAGTTTCCCAGTATACATGAAAGATATGTTTATACTATACTGTAGTCTATTAAGCATGCAATAGCATTACATTAAAAAAATACAATGTACATATCTTAATTAAAAACTACTGTTGCTAAAAAAAAAAAAAAAGCTAATGATCATCTGAGCCTTCAGAAAGTTGTAATCTTACTGATGGACAGCCTCACCTTGATGTTAAGGGCCTTGCTCTGGATTAGGCTTTGGCTTAACGGAATGTTGTGGCTGGTTTAATCTTCTATTCAGATCATTAAACCTTTCTCCATACAGCAATAAAGCTGATCTTTCTTATCATTTGTGTGTTAACTGGATTAGCACTTTTAATTGCCTTCAAGAACTATTTATTTTAGCCGGGCATGGTGGCAGGCGCCTGTAATCCCAGCTACTTGGGAGGCTGAGGCAGGAGAATTGCTTGAACCAGGGAGGCAGAGGTTGCAGTGATCAGAGACTGCACCACTGCACTCCAGCCTGGGTGACAGAGCAAGACTCCTTCTCAAAAAAAGAAAAAAAAAAAAAGTGAAACAAAAAAAAAAAAAAAAAAAAAGAACAACTACTATTTGCATTTACAAGTTGACAAAGTGTTTGGCGCTAGAGGCTTCCCTTTCAGCTATCTTGGTTTTCCACATGCTTTCCTCACTAAGCTTAATCAATTCTAGTTTTTTATTTAAAGTGAGAGATATGCAACTCTTCCTTTCACGTGAACACTTAGAGGCCACTGTAAGATTATTAATTGGCCTAATTTCTATATTGTTGGGTCTCAGGGAATAGGGAGGTCCAAGGAGAGAAACAGGAGGATGGCTGGTTGGTAGAACAGTCAGAACACACATTTATTGATGAAGTTCAGTGTCTTATACAGGTACAGTTCATGGTGTCCCAAAACAATTACAATAGTAACATCAAAGATCACTGATCACACATCACCATAACAGATAAAATAATAATAATAATAAAGTTTAAAATACTGTAGAAATAGCAAAGTGTAACACAGAGACATGAAGTGAGTGAATGCTGTTGGAAAAGTGGTGCTCAATGTGAAGCTGCCACACAATTTCAATCTGTAAAAAAAAGAAAAAAAACCCCACACA
Source organism: Sapajus apella (assembly GCF_009761245.1). Lineage (NCBI taxonomy): Eukaryota > Metazoa > Chordata > Mammalia > Primates > Cebidae > Sapajus > Sapajus apella. The sequence goes on from NW_022436956.1 coordinate 13,978,716, forward strand.
ATTGCAAAATTCAATAAAGCAAAACAATAAAATGAGGTCTGTCTGTACATCATCTCTATACCCTACTGGCCTGCTTCCAGTCTTTGGAGGGTCACTGCTTTGCTCTAAGTAATGACTTACAGTACCTTGAAGGGGTTTCTCTCAGCTCCCCTTCTCTGTCTCCAACCTTTGGCAATTGAAAGGTCAGAGTGCCTTGGAGAGAGTTTTCTCCTCTTTCTGCCCTGCTCCCAGCTTTACCAGGCCAATGTCTTAATCTGGGAACGATCTGGGCATTTTCTTTTCTTTTTTTTTTTTTTGAGACGGAGCTTCGCTCTTGTTACCCAGGCTGGAGTGCAATGGTGCGATCTCGGCTCACCGCAACCTCCGCCTCCTGGGCTCAGGCAATTCTCCTGCCTCAGCCTCCTGAGTAGCTGGGATTACAGGCACGTGCCACCATGCCCAGCTAATTTTTTGTATTTTTTTTTTTTTAGTAGAGACGGGGTTTCACCATTTTGACCAGGATGGTCTCAATCTCTTGACCTCGTGATCCACCCGCCTCAGCCTCCCAAAGTGCTGGGATTACAGGCTTGAGCCACCGCACCCGGCCCTTCGATCTGGGCATTTTCTAAGCTCTTTTACTCTCCTCTCAGTCTTCCACATGCTATCTATGTTACCTTGGTGACGGCCTGTGTGCAACATGGGGAACATGGTAGTACATGGCAGATAGAGGCCTGCTTCTTCTGTGGTTAGGGCACCTTGGGATTCTAATTTATCATGATAGTTCACATGCAGTCATCAAAAAACCAGTAAATATGGCCAGCTTCTCCTTACCATCTATTATGATGTATTCCTTTCTCTTTAGCTCTTCTGCTAGGTTGAAAACAGCTATAGGTCTCTACTCTGAAAAGAAGGGCTCTTTACTCTTCCCTGTGGAATTCACTTGAAACATTGATTTCAGCTCTTTCTGTACCTAGAACAGCTATGACTCATCATCCCGAAGTAGCAGCAGCTCCAAAGCACTGGATGCTGAAAAACTGACAGGTGTGTTTGCCCTTTGTACATCCACCGGCCCCATCAAGCTGCTCCCTCTCATCACATCCTTAAGAAACAGTGTTCTTCTTACAGAAGAGGAAGTAAAAAAGATGTGCATGCAGTGGGTTGTTAAAACCGGCGGCAGACTCCTCAATGATGTGAACTGCCCTGCCAGTTTTATGCCTGTCATCAGCATTGACAAGGCTGGTGAGAATTTCCATCTGATTTGTGACCCAGAGGTCACTTTAATGTTCATCAAATTATGCCTGAGGAGACCAAGTAAAAGTTCTGAGGAAAAAGAAAGATCTCTGTGGGCATCACCCAGATTGACATTTTCCAGATTGATTTGGAGTTTGCTCAAATTAATTAGCCATTTCAACAAGTTCTGATAACCTATGTTTGTTGACTGAAAGTGCTAACCTGGAACAGATCGGTGTAATCACCAGCAGAAAGAGAGTGAGAGAAAGAGAGAGGCAGCCTGACTGTTTTAATGTGGTTCATGTGAAAGATGTCAATGGCAATAGCTTTGCCGTCCAGCTTTCCAACATATTTGTTACTGGAGAAGACAATAGATCGTGGATTCCTTGCCCCAAAGAAAAGGTGCTTGCTTCCTTACTGCTGGAGGCAGTGACAGTCTAGGAGCCAAACAGAGCAGTGAGTGAAATGAGCTCTAGTTGGGAGAAGTGAAGAACTTCTAGTGGCTAATTAAAGCCATAGATCATATGGGTAAAAATGAACATTTACTTTAACTGAAGTTAGTGTTTGGACACTAGATAAAACTATTCGTGTATTCTTATAAAATAAAAAAGACCTAAAAATGTGAATAACCATTATAATACAATTAGAAACCTCTTACAGGTTTTTCAAATTTTATTAAAGCCAGGCTTAGATCAGGTTTTAGAAATTCATTATATCCTGGTGCTCAATCTAGAAATTAACCCTGTAATTCTGAAGCTACATGTAAATTGGCTGGCTTTTTAAATCTATGTATGTACTGTCTATCTTTCTCCCCTATTGACTGTGGATCTTAAATTCCAAATTCAGTCTTTTTCATGGTTTTAAAGACATTAAGTTTTCTATTTTACCTTGAGTCAATTTTAGTAAATCACATTCATATTTTCAGGCAATTGCCTAAGTTTTCACATTTGATGGCAGAAAGTTGTTCGAACTATTCTTTCATTATTTATTTATTTATTTGAAACAGGATCTGGTTCTGCTGCCCAGACTGGAGCATAGCAGCGCAATCTCAGCTCACTGCAACCTCTGCTTCCCAAGTTCAAATGATCCTCTTGCCTCAGCCTCTGGAGTAGCAGATGCACACCACCACGCCCAGCTAATTTTTGTATTTTTTGTAGAGACTGGTTTCACCATGTTGGCCAGGTTGGTCTCGAACTCCTGATCTCAAGTGATCCGCCCACCTCAATCCCTGCAGGCTCAGGTGTGTCTGCTCCCACTGCTTCCCTGCCCTGCTCCAATCTGGAAGCTGGGTTGAGGGTGAGCCCAGGGGCCATGAATGGCAGTGGTAGGCAGACAGATTCTTGGGCAGAATGGGGTGGGTCTTCAGGAAGGCCCCACCTTTAGGCCATGGAGGTCCTGAAGTCTGAGGACCTTGCTGCCAGTTCTGCAGACTGGAGTGGAGACTTGTGGTGCCTTTTCCAAGCCACCCATGGCCACTTATGGACCAATCTGCAGGCACTTCCTCCCCTCTGAGGTACATAAAAGCCCCGGGCCAAGCCAGAGCAGGAGATAGGACAACCAGAGCAGAGGACAGAGGATGGAGGAACAACAAGACCACCAGCTGCAGAGAGAAGCTACCCTTTCTGAGAGAGCTTCAGAGACCTGCAGAGAGGTGCCAACTACCTGCCTACAGAGAGAGCCCCTCTCTCCAGGGTCTCCTCTCCAAGGCCCCCTCTGTCTCCTCTCCAGGGCCCCATCTCTCCCTTTTCCAGGGTTATTTCTCTGTTATAGAGCTCAACACTGGACCACCGGACAGGACCACCGGCCTACAGGGAGGAGCTACCCACTGCAGGTCTCTTCTGTGCTTTCTAGCATGAAATAAACCTCCTCTTCATCTTCGCCCTTCACTTGTCTGCGTACCTCCTTCCTCCTGGATGCAGGGCAAGAACTTGGGCAACAGCACCATCAGCCACAGGTTTCTGGGAAGAAAATCAACAGCCCATTGTAACATCTTTACTCCCTCATTATTGAAATACATTTTTCCTCAAGGCATAACATTTTTTTTTAGAAACATTTTTTTTTTTCTTTTTAAGACAGGGTTTCACCACGTTGGTCAGGCTGGTCTTGAACTCCCGACCTCAGGTGATCCACCCGCCTTGGACTCCAAAGTGCTTGGATAACAGGCGTGAGCCACCATGCCCGGCCAAGGCATAGCATTTTAAGTTAACATTTACTTTTGGCTCAGCATTTTAATTGTTTTCCACTGTTTTCTGGCTTCCGGTTTTGCTGGTAAGAGCCTGCTGTCAGTCAATTGCTATTCCTTTGTAGATAATCTGTCTTTGCTCTCTGCTCTTAGGATAATCGCATTATCTTTAAGCTACTATGCAGTTTCGTTACTACTGTATAAGTGTGAATTTCTTTTTACTCATGATTCTTTTCCAGTTTCTGAGGATTTGTGCCTTCCATCAATTTTGCAAAATTCTCAGCCATCATGTATTTGGTTATTTATTCTACCGTGTTTCCATCCGTCCTACATGTCTCTCTCTCTCTCTTTCTCTTTTTTTAGAGACAAGGTCTCACTCACTCTGTTCCCCAGGCTGGAGGGTAGTGGTGTGATCATGGCTCACTGCAGCCTCAAACTCTGGGCTCAAGTGATTCTTTCACCTTAGCCTCCTGGGTAGCTGGGACTACTGGTGAGAGCCACCTACATGGCTCTTAAAGATGAATTATGTTTAAAAATATTCAAACCTCAGTGTCACTTTGGACAGACCTGTGGTTACGAATTCTCAAAGGCAACTTTTTTCCTACCAATACTCCAGGCCAAACCAGACAATTTCCCTTTTGGTTTCCTTTGCTCTGACGTGAGTTTTTCTAGTTGGTCCATTGTCATCATGGGTATTGCTCTCCAAGGATCCTCCCTTGCTTTGACAGGTTCATCTTCTGCCTCTCCCGGTAGCCATTAAAATAACCACTTTGAGGTTGCCAACATTGCCAAATACATGGAGGGCAGTGAAGGTTTTCTTGTCAGCTTTCTATTCTGATTTCCAGCTCCCGTTTAGTTTTGAATGATGAGAATTTCTTTGACCTTCTGTGAGGTCATGTATACTTTTATCAATATGATTGCCATATTTTACCTTGTATTTCCAGATGTTTGTATTGGAAGGAATGTTTTGGCTATCTAGCCCACCATGTTCCCGAATATGTAAGTCCCCAAGGTGATTTTCACTGCATCCCACAGTTGTTGGCATTTCCTAAGAATGTGTCCTCAAGGGCTCCATGAGAAACAATTACACCTGCCATGTATTCCTCACTAACCTCATCCCCAATTTTATTTGTGATGACTCTAGTCCTGCTTAACTTCACTACACAAAAGAATCTTTGTTCACCTGTCATCATTCTGCTACTTCAGACAACACTTTAAAGGCGACAGTCCGACAGTTCTAGCTGGTAAGTAGAATAAATGGAAAAAGAAAGAAAATGTGTGTGCGGGCATGCAGTGTATCTATCTATCTATCTATCTGTCTTCATTTTATAACTACCAACACTTTGCATTTCCAAAGTTGCACCTACTACCTCCATGCCCGGTTCCTGTATTTTACAAAAGCCTATTTGTGGTGAGCCTTTCTGGCTCTGGCAATAGCTTTGTCCTTTGCCATGGCACTTTGGCAAAGACTGCAGCTACCTCTGCAATTTAAAGTCCTCAGAATATCCACCCCTACTCTACGAAATTGTTATCTGTGTAAGACAAGAGCTCTATTTTCTCTGTTTGAGATCTTAGGCAACTCTTTTCTAGCATCAAAATCAATCAGTTTTCGCAACAATCTGATGATATTCATAATCACAGGCGGAGTCTCTGAAGCCTTACCTGTAGATTCCAGCTACCACGAGGATTTCAGATCAGCTGCCACTCCCTGACTGTCAGTGAACTCACTGCAGCTTCAGCATGGATTGCAATCTCCACTCCCGGCCAGGCCACCACATACAGTTTGCAGGTTGCATATTGAACGATTTTAGGAAATGCCTGTCAATTGAGAAAAATGACAAGATAAGTCTCAATCATTTCAAGATGTTTATTTGCCAAAGATATAAGCGTGTGCATCCCGGGAGACAGGTGTATGCCTTTCTCCGAAGTTGATTGTGAGGGCTCCAAATTTAGAGAGCAAAGAGTAGAATATAGAGAATTACACAATTTTCATGTAAGGGGAAGGTAGAGGAAAATATTCATGCCTTTGCCTGGCTCAGTGAATCTGCATTTTTTTTTTTTTTTACATAAGATGACATAGACAAATGGTGCAGAGGAAAAATACCGGGAATCTGTAATTTTACGTAAGATAATATAGACAAAATGGAACGGGACCACTCAGATATGCATTGTGTCTGGTGGGCTGGGTGTGACTGCACCTATAAAGATAAGCTATCAACTTACATTGCCATGGTGAAATTTTAACAGAAACACATTAAAAGGTCTTGCGGCTCACTAGGAATTTCCTTGTGGGCAAAATATGGGGAAGGCATGTAGCTTTTCATCTCGTAGCCATCTTATTTAGGAACCAAAAGCGGGAGGCAAGTTTGCTTGATCCAATTCCCAGCTTGACTTTTCCCTTTGGCTTAATAAGCTGGGAGTCCCAAGATTTAATTTCGTTTCACACACCATTCATATTGTGTTTGTCATAGATAAATGATAAATACATATCATGGAAATGATATGATAAATACATATCATAGATAAAGGATAAATATATTCTGACAAAAAGCATTCAGGCATCTTCATGGGAATTTTCTACTTCACGCAAAGACACTAGGTGGGCTAGAAGCAGTTGCCCACACAGCACTGTATTCCCATGTGCTCATTTCTAGGCATATTGGTGCTTGGTCCACTGGAGGCATCAACATGTTAAGCATTTGGGGCTAGGAAGATGCTGGAAACAAAATACTCCTTTATATAGATTAGAACATAGAGCTGTGTTGGAGAATTCAGCAAAGAACAGGAGGCCTTTGTGAGATCTGTTCTCTTCTTATTCTTGTCAGTTCTTCGTAGCAGATCATTCATTTTTAGGCAGAGAAATTAGGTCCGAGCATCTATGTACAGAAACATATCCTGCTTTCTTTTTTTTCTTTTTTTTTTTTTTTTTACAGTGTGAGAACAGACTAATACAGATACTTTTTTTTATGATTATACCTTAAGTTCTGGGATACATGTGCAGAACATGCAGGTTTGTTACATAGGTATACACATGGTTTGCTGCATCCAACACCCTGTCATCGACATTAGATATTTCTCCTAATGCTATCCCTCCCCTATCCCCCTACCCCCTGCTGTGCCTCCCCTAGCCCCCCCCTCCCCAACAGCCCTCTGTGAGAAACACATCTTTTAATAGGGTGCCCTCTTCCATTGGTAAAGCATACAACAATGATTCTTCCAAGCTATCAATGAGATTAAATACTAGTGCAGGTCCAGTGTAGGGAGGGAGTGTAGAAGTGTGTTTTCCCCCAAAAGCAAAGTGGAAATGTAAAGAGAAGGGACTGTATACTCTCGTTTCCTCATTTCTCTGTTACTGTTTTGATTACATTGCTTTGAGAGTTAATAATACAATAAAGAAAATGTTATAAGAAGTTACTACTTGAAAGAAATAAAACAGTGTTGTTATCTGTAGGTAATGAACTTCAGGAAAATCCCAGAAGGGTATATATATATACATAATAATCATACTTGTATTTAAAGAAGAAATATATAAATAGCATTTAAAAAGACATAATAAATTCAAACAGATGTTAAAAAACAGTGGCGTCTGGTTGAAATTTCCCTTCCATCCCCCGCTTCTTTCTTCCTCCCTCTCTCCCTTTACTTCCTTTCTTTGTTTCTTTCTTTCTTTCCTTTTAAAACTTTACTTCAAAAATCTATTATCTGGGTCTGGGATTAAAATTTTGTAACAAGAAGGCATTATTTGTAGTCATAAAACCTGAGAAGCCAGCTAAAACTAATAGTAATAATAAAGACTCTAAAAAAGTAAAGCTATATATTATGAATTAGATCTGGGATCTGCATGATTACATAAGATAAATTATGAAATTATATTGGTATGCAGAAAGAAATGTATCAGAAATCTATTCTATGCTGGTATATAAGTGAAATAGTTTCTCTAATGGATGGATTGCATTAATCAACATCAATCAAAATTCCAATGTAATTGTTTTATAGAACTCCATAAAACAATTCTGAAATTAATTTTGAATAAATTGGTAGGCAATAATAATAAATAATCTTTAAAAAAGAAGAACAGAATAAGGAAAATATTCCTTCCGCATATTAGAATGCATTTTAAATATGGTGCTGACATAAATACAGAAATTTCAAATATTATGATGGAATGGAAATCTGTAAGTATATGAATTTACACAGAAAAATTTTATAATGAGATGAGAATCATAAGTGAGATATATGTGTGTGTATGCATATGTACATATATTTGTGTATGTATGTGTGTATATATGTGCATATATGTGTGTGTATCCCATATAAGTATATGTGTTTATTATGTACACTTTGTAACCTCATTAATAAGCAGTACATGAGCAGTTCAGTCACACAAAATGAAAATCAATAGACATTTTAAAATCTAATATTGTTAGTCATAATAACAAATCCAAACATTAGCAAGCAAGATCTCATTTATATCTACTAAGCATAAAAGAAGAAAACCAAGTGTATTATTTAATTCAGGTGTGCCTTCAAGATAACTGGGAAAATTTGAACATTTTTTGGCACTACACATGAAATTATTTTTCATCCCTCTTTGACAGTATGTGTTAAAATCCATAGAGATATTTATATCTTTTGTTCTAGTAAAGCATATCTTAAGGATTTATCTTAAAATAATTCAAAAGCGATAGCTATATTCATGATAATGTTTACTGCAGCATGAATTATAAAAAAGAAAAATTGGAAATTATAAAAATGGAAAATTGTTGAGCTTAAAATGTTCAACAATAGAGGCAGTGGATAGGAAAAATCTCATTTTAAGACTGGGTTAAACATTCTGTGCTTCTTTCATTCGTTTTTTGGAGTGCAGTGATATGATCGTGGCTTACTGCAGCATCAAACTCCTGGGCACAAAGGATCCTCTTGCCTCGGCTTCCCAAGTAGTTGGGACTATAGGCATGGACCACCATGTCAGGCTAATTTTATGAATATTTTGTTAGAAATGGGGTCTGTGTTACCCAGGTTGGCCTCACATGCCTGAGCTCGTCACCCTTCCACCTTGTGTGTTACTATTTGTTATACACTTGCTGTGAAGCAGATATTTTATATGTGATCTCTAACACTCACTCTGCAAGTTAAGTATTTTTCATTCTTAATTTAAAGTTTTGAGGTCTAGTGCTCTAACGAGACTGAATAGCTTACTCAAGGCTAGTAAGTGGTGGAGCTGGACCTTGAACCCATACATGACAAGGCCTGCTTCCCTTAGCCTGGTCAAAGGGCAAAGGTCCTGCTTACAGTTCCTGCTGAAGGAATAGCCTTTAGCAGTCCCATTCTGTCCATATGATTTCTGTGCCCTTATCCAAATTGCCCTTCCTGCCAGGTAGCACCAGGCCTGGAGTCTGACCCAAGGACAGCCAATCCAAGGTCAGGCTAGTAGCTCATGATAGGGCTGTCATGGCAAGCTCTGCTAGATTAAAAAAAAAAAAAAAGGAATTATCTAAATTACATAATTCCCTCTCTTACAAATTCACTTTTGGAAATACTGAGCAAATCAGGCAGTTGTCAGGAGCTGATGGTATGAGAATGTGAGACAAATATAGAAAGCAGCATTTAAGAATGTGCCTGTTAACTAAGAGACAAAACTAAACTGTTACTGAGAAATCGATACTATTTTGATGGGGGAAAAACATGAAATTGCTAGATCACCACTGGCAGAAAAACCAGGCAAGAGAAGGAATGGGTGGGAGGATGGAGACTGGTTCAGGCAGCAAAGAATAGTAAAAATATGAAGGAAAGGGAAGTAATTGTAGACCATACTCAATTCTGCAAACTGCCTATAATCTCAATATCCTTTATGATTGATATGGTTTGGACGTTTGTTCCCTCCAAATCTCATGTTGAAATATGACCTGCAATGTTGGAGTTGGGGTTTAAGGAGAGGTATTGGATCATGGGGGCAGAGCCTTCATGAATGGCTTAGCATCATCCTCTTCAGAATGAGTGAGTGCTAGCTCGGAGTTCACATGCTATCTGGCTGTTTGAAAGTCTGTGGGACCTCCCCGTGCTCTCTCTCTTGCTCTCCACTCTTGCCATGTGATACAGCTGCTCCTGCTTTGCCTTCCACCATGACTGAAATCTTCCTGATGCCCTCACCAGGAGCAGGCGCTGGTACCATGCTTCTTGTACAGCAGGCAGAACCATAAACCAATTAACCCCCCTTTCTTATAAATTACCCAGCCTCTGGTATTGATTTATAGTGATCCAAAAACAGTCTAACATGGTAATCTAGTTAAGTTACTTCTAGAGGTTTATCTCCTGCATGTCCCTACTTGACCTCTTAAGTCCAGCTACCAAAACAAGCTGCATGGAAAGTATATGTGCATTATACCAGGTATCAATTTATTGTCCCTCAGCTCCAGATTCACCCTTTTGCTTGAACCAGTGAGTACACCATGCTGTCCCTCCCCAGAGGGCATTTTCATTTGCCTAGCCAAGTCCCTGTGCCCTCCAAGACTTGGCTCAAGAGAAGCTTTCTCTAAGAAGCTTCACATGGTCTCCATCAGACTGAATCCACCTGAGCACAACTCCATTGAGTCTTCTTGACAATTACAGCTTTATATCAACGGAGTTTAGTTTGAGAGTTATAAGTAATGAGCAGATATGAATTAAGCAGAAACCAAAAGAGATGCTCAAATGACAGCCCTAGCAAGAACTGACTCAGGAGCCAACACAGCATCAACCTCTCAATATGCCAGAGTAAAGTGCTCCCTCAAGACAGGAAGGTCGGTGCCTGGGTTACAATCATTCACAAATCCTATTTACTTCCTGAGTTTAGGTAGATATATTCTAAAGTATAGTTTAAGATATGTACAGATATATTATTAAAAGTGTGAAGTAGATAGACTTTTTATCCATTTGTAACTCAGGCAAAGCTAATCTGATTCTAAGTTAATGAGAATGGCACACTGTAATAGCAATTTGTGTTATAAATGGTTCTTGAGGCAACCATCTGTCCTACACAAATAAATTTGCCCCTGAAACTGCAAGTCGACACTCTCCCTGAGTTCTACAGAGAATCCAGATGCAAATTTTCCTGGCTGACTGCTTTTGCTTTATCCGTTTGGCTCACCAGTTTGTGAGCAAATTTATATATAAAATTACAAAAGCTGGCTTGGGACTCTAGAGTGAGATAAAAAATAATAATAAGGAATTTGTATTTATGTAGGTAGAATACTTGTACAAATGATCGGATAATTTCTAAATATTCTCTCATTCATTTCCACCATAATATCAAAAGTCTGGGAAGTATAAGTAAATATTTTAAAAGCGTGATTTTATAAGAGGTATTCCCAGCAGCCTACAGTTTGATTAGTTTGAATCAGACATGGGTACCGTGATTTATATGTTCCTAGGGAAATGTTCTTTCAACTCAGAAACTTGTTGTTGTTTTTTTTTTTAAAAAAAACCAACTAGTTGTTCGAGGCAATGTCAATTTTTATTTCTTCATCTGCTATATCTAACAGCTACCGAATAATGAACCTGAAACTATAAATAAATAAAATCATAAGCCACAAACTTTATGACACAAGGAACATACTGATTAGTTGTTCTTCACAGTAAATTTTCACCGCTTTTAAAAATAAGACACATTTTTTGTCATGCTTTTAAAAATGTCGTTACAAGTTTAATAAGGCTAATTGTAAAAGCATTGAAAATATAGAAAAGTAAAACAAGAAAAATGAAGCTATCTGCAAGCTTAATACTCAAGAATAGCTATTGTTAATACTTTGGTACATCTTTCAGTCTTTTTAAAATGCTCCTATTAATATATAACCTTTATGTAATTCATACAGATCCTGTTTTTCAAATGTTACAAAATGTGAATTTTCTGTAATGACTATTCTTTATGAACTTTATTTTAATGACTGCATATGTATATTTACATGACACCATATACATTGTCTTACTTCACCTCTTGTCTGTTTCCCCCTTTACAGTCCAGACTCCAGCTATCCTCCATCAATTCCTAGCCATCATCTTCCCTTTCACCTGCCGATCCTGCACAGGCTGGCCATTCTAAGGCATTTTACATCCTTCTCCTATCCATCTCTTCTGTGTCCCCACCTCACCTCCTACTCCTTTTTTCTAATTAGTACCTACTGGTCTTTGATGAAGGGATAGTATGTAAGATTTTAAAAAGGAATGAAGGCTTAGAATTAAGTCCTGGGTACCTCCGTTTTTAAAAGGATATAGAAAAAAGACACTGAGAAATGGCTGAAGAAGAAAATCAGGAGAGTATGGCATCATGGAAAGAAAGCAAGGGGAAAAAAGGTGTCAACATTTATAGACCAATGGAACAAAATACAGTCCAAAAATAGACCCAAGCATTTATCATCAGTTGATTTTTGACATGAGAGACAAGATAATTAAGGAAAGGATAGTCCTTTCAACAAGGCATGATGGAAAAACTAGATATCCATACTGAGAAGAACTCCAGCCCTTACATCATACGCAAAAATAATAGACCAAAATGTAAGTGTGCAAACTATAAAACTTCTAGAAAAACATATAATAAAACCATTAAAATTTTGGAGTAGGTAAGAACTTTTGGATAAGACACAAAAGTGTGAACTGTAAGGGGAAAAGTTCATAAAGTGAACTTTATCAAAATTAAGACCTTCTTGAACAACATCACTAAAAAATGAAAAAGAATGTCATAAAGCAGGACTAAAAAAACTTACAACACATGTATCTGACAAAGGATTTATCTAGAATGTACAGAAAGCTCTTGCATCTCAATAATAAGAAGACAAAAAAACCCATTAAGAAAACCAAAAGATTTGAACAAATACTTCACAAAAGAGTATACACAGCAGCCAGTGGGCACAGGAAAAGATGTTCAACATAATTAGTTGATACAGTTTAGATGCTGTCCCCTCTAAATCTCATGTTGAAATGTCATCCCTAATGTTGGAGGTGGGGCCTAGTAGGAGGCATTTGGGTCATGGGAGAAGATCTCTCATGGCATGGTGCTGTTTTCATGATAGTGGCCATCATGGATAGAGTTCTTATAAGATCTGATCATTTAAAAGTGAGAGGCACCCTCCTCCTCACTCTCAATCTTGCTCCTGCACTGGCCGTGTAAGAAACCTAGGCCTGCTTCTCCTTTCTGCCATGAGTAGAAGCTCCCTGAGGCTTCCCCAGAAGCTGAGCAGATGCTTGTGCCGTGCTTGTACAACCTGTGGAACGGTGAACAAATGAAACATCTTTTCTTTATAAATCACTCAGTCTCAGATATTTCTTTACAGCAACACGAAAGTGGCCTAACAGAAAATTGGTACCAGGAATAGGATATTGCTATACAAATAAATGAAAATGTGGAAGCAACTTTGGATCTGGGTATTGGGCAGAGGTTGGAAGAATTTGGAGGGCTCAGAAGAAGACAGGAAGATGACAGAAAGTTTGGAACTTTTTAGAGACTGGTTAAGGTGTGACCAAAATGCTGATGGTAACATGGAGAGTGAAGCCAGGCTGATGAGGTCTCAGATGGAAATAAGAAACTTATTGGGAACTGGAGTAAAGGTTAACTATGATATGCTCCAGCAAATCATAGTTATGGCTGCATTGTGTTCATGTCCTAGGAAACTGGAAGTTTGAACTTAAGAGTAGCAACTTAAAGTATCTGGCAGGAGAAATTTCTAAGCAGCAAAGTGTTCAACATGTGGTCTGGCTGCTTCTAACAACCTTCATTCAGATATGGGAGCAAAGAAATGAGTTAAGGTTGGAAGTCCTACATAAAAGGAAAGCAGAGCATATGAGTTTGGAAATTTTGCAACCAGGGCATGTAGTAGAAAAAGCTCGTTTTCAGGAGAATAATCCAAGTGACTGAGAAGCAACCTCTTGCTACAGAAATTTGCATAACTAAAAGAGAACCAGGTGCTAATACCAAGACCATGGGAAGAAGACCTCAAAGGCATTTCACAGATCTTCAAGGCAGCCCCCTCCCATCATGGACCCAAAAGTCTAAGAGTACTTGATGGTTTTGTGGGACAGGATCAAGGTGCCACTCCCTGCACCATCCCAGGAGGCTGCTCCTTGTATCTTGTCTGTTCTAGCTCCAGCCTCAGCTCAAAGGGCCCCAAATACAGATCAGGCCACTAATTCAGAGGGTGTAAGCCATAAGCCTTGGCAGCTTCTACATGTGGTTAAGCCTGTGGGCATGCAGAGTGCAATAGTGAAGGAGGCTTGGTAGCCTCCGTCTAGATTTCAGAGGATGTATGGAAAAGCCTGAGTGCCCAGGCAGAAGCCTGCTGCATGGGTGGAGCCCTCACAGAGAGCTTCTACTACGGCAGAGCAGAGTAAAAATGTGGGGTTGGAATTCCCACAGAGTCCCCACCAGGGACTAGTGGAGCCTAGTGGAGCTGTAGGAAAGGGGTGTCAGAGGCAGTCAAAACAGAGTGCCTCCATCTTGAACAGGAGCTAGTAAAATGAGACTGAGACCTGCCGGGCTACGGTCCCAAGAGGTTAGGTATGCTAAGTCTAACCTTACACTTAGGGTGAGATAGGAGGTCGGCATAAGATACAGGTCCCAAACACCTTGCTGATAAAACAGCACGCACTAAAGAAGCCAGCTAAAATCCACCAAAACCAAGATGACAATGAAAGTGACCTCTGGTTTTCCTCATTTCTCGTTATATGCTAATTATAATGTATTAGCATATTAAGAGACACTCCCGCCAGCACCATGACAGGTAACAAATGCCATGGCAAAGTCAGAAAGTTATCCTATATGGTCTTAAAAGAGGAGGAATCCTCAGTTCTGGGAATCGCCCACCCCTCCTGGAAAGCTCATGAATAATCCAGCCCCTGTTTAGCATATAATAAAGAAATAGCCATAAGTATCCTTAGTGGAGCAGCCCATGCCAATGCCCTGCCTTTGGAGTAACCATTCTTTATTCCTCTACTTTCTTTATAAATTGCTTTCACGTTGCTCTGTGGACTTACCTGAATTCTTTCTGGTTTGAGATTCAAGAACCCTCTCTTGGGGTCTGGGTTGGGGCCCCTTTCCAGTAACAGGGCCACCATCTTTAAGACCCTGCAATGGGAGATCAAACAGCAGCTTGCACCCTGCCCCTGGAAAAGCCACAGACACTCAGCTCCAACCTGTGAAAGCACCTGAGGGGGCTGAACTCTGCAAAGCCACAGGGCAGAGCTGTCCAAGACCTTCAGAGTCCACCTTTGTACCAGTGTGCCCTGGATGCAGGACATGGAATCAAAGGAGATTATTTTGGGGCTTTGAGATTGTACGGCTGTCCTTCTGGGTTTCACACTTGCATGGGATGGGGCCTGTTGCCCCTTTCTTTTGGCCAATTTCTCCCTTTTGAGGTATAAATGTTTGCCCAATGTCAGTACCTCCATTGTATCTTAGAAGTAAATAACTTGTTTTGATTTTACAGGCTCCTAGGTGGAAGGAGCTAATCTCCAGATTAGGCTTTGGACTTGGGACTTGAAACTTTGATTGAGTTGATACTGGAATGAGTTAAGATTTTAGGGGACTATTTAGAAGGGATGATTGTATTTTGAAATATGAGAAGTATGAGACATTTTAGGAGCCAAGGGAGAAATAATATACTTTGGATGCTGTCCCCTCTAAATCTCATGTTGAAATGTGATTCCTAATATTGAAGGTAGGGTCTGGCATGAGGCATTTGAGTCATGGAAGCAGATCCTTTATGGCTTGGTGCTGTCCTCCTGATAATGAGTAAGTTCTCACAAGATCTGACTGTTTAAAAGTATGTGGCACCTCCTCTGCTCTGTCCCCACTCTCTTTCCTGTTTCTGCTTCAACCATGTGAGATGTCTATTCCTGCTTCACCTTCTGATATGAGTAAAAGCTCCCTAAGTCTTCCCCAGAAGCCAAGCAGATGCCAGGGCCATGCTTGCACAGTCTGCAGAATTGTGAACCAATTAAACCTCTCTTCTTTGTAAATTACCCAGTCTCAGATATTTTTTATAGTAGCACAAGAGTGACCTAATACATTAGTCAAAGGGAAAAGCAACTCACAACCACAATGAGATACTGCATCATACCTGCTAGAATGGCTAAAAAGACTGACAATTTCAAGTGTTGGTGAGATAATAGAGCAGAAAGAATCTTCATCACCGCTAGTGAGTGTAAAATTGTACAACCACTTTGGAAGCAGTTTGGTATTTTTATAAATTTAAACATACATTTACTTACTTTATAACCCAGTAACTCAAATCCTAGGAATTTATCCAAGTGAAATGAAACCTATATGTCCACCCAAAACCAGTACATGAATGTCTAAAGCAGCTTCATTCACAGAAGTCTCAAACTAGAAACACCCAAAATATCTATCAACAGGTAAATAAATAAACAAATTGTGGTTTACCCCTACAATATTAATACTACTCACTAAAAAGGAATGAATTACTGATATACTCAATAACAGGAGTCAATCTCAAAAACATTATGCTGAGTGAAAAAGCAAGAAAAAGAGTACCTAGTATATGATTTCATTAATGTGAAATTCTAAAAAATATCTAACATCTAGTGATAAAAAGGATATCAGTGGTTGTCTAAGGTTAGGATGATTTGGGGGATTGATTGGAAGGGGTACAAAGGTAACTTTTGTGGTGATGGAAATATTCTATAACTTGATTGTGGTGATGGAAATATTCCATACTTTGACTGTGGTGATAGTTTTTATGGAGATGTATGCACTTGTCAAATTCACCAAACTTTATGTGCATTCTATTGTTGGTAAATTATGCATCAATAGACTTGATGTTAAAGAATTGTGTCAGATACTATTGAGAAGTTAGGTAAGTCAAGGACAGAGAAGGGACTATTGGGAATGGCAATGTAAGAAGTCATAATGACTTTCTTAGAGTGCTTTCCATAGGGAGATAAAGACCAAAACCTAACCAAAGAAGGTTAAAAAAGAAGGAATTGAGGGAGTGGAAATACACAGTTCTGTTCTGTGTTTGTGACGCAGAGACTTGCTCTGTCACCCAGGCTGCAGTGCAGTGGCACAATCACAGCTCACTGCAGCCTGAACCTCTCAGGCTCAAGTGATCCTCCTGCTTCAGCCTTCCAAGCAGGGACAACAGGTGCGTGCCACCACATCCAGCTAATTTTTGCTTTTTTTTTTTTTTTTTTTTTGAGATGGAGTTTCATCATATTGCCAGGCTGGGAAATACACAGTTCTTTTAATGACTTTTGATCTGAACTGAACTGAGGTAGAGGAATGGGGTGGTACTTGAGGGGCAGCCAAGTGACGTTTTTTAAAAGATTGGTATTGTGAAGGCACATCTGTATTCTGAGGGGGAATGATCCAGTAAACAGAGTGAGATGGATGATGCAAGAACAATAAAATATTGCAAGAGAAAACTGTAGAGACCGCAAGAGGATTTGGGATACAAAGCACAAGAGGAGGAGTTTACCTCTGATAGGAGCAGAAATGCATTGTCCGCCCCAGGAGAGAAGGCAGGAAAGGTGGGTACAGATGCATACAGAGGTTGGTAGATTTGGTGGGGGGCAACTGAAGGGTGGCTCATCTGATTGCTGCTTTTTTTGGTCAGTGATTTAACAATGTGTGGGCTAAAAGATGTCATAGGCTTAAAGCAAGAGATTGAGTTTGGAAATAGTTGCTCTAGGGAGAGGGAGGGGGAATTCACTAGAAAATGTGTTAGGATTGTCTGGTCGAGATGACTGCCCCTTTGAGTTCTTATGTCATTCATGCAAAAAGAAATCAATAGGCAGGGGTATGCAGTTTTCTCTAACAATGTTCAGCTTCTGGGCTGCAGACATATAATACACAGAATTTCACATTTAACTAAGGCTAGCACTTTCAAGGTGCCTATGCAGGAAGAGGTGGGCAAAAGATTTTAGCATGCTTGCAAGGGAGTGAATATATAAGAGACCTAAGTGCCTATGTTACCTTATATAAGGGACCTATGTTAGCCTAAGTGCCTGGAACATATTAAGATTCAATTTAAGGCAGATAGGCTAACATCAATGCCTAACGTAGAACCTAAGTTAGGTAACGAGGGAAGTGAGGACAATGGGGTGTCATGGATAAAGGAAAAGTGGTGAGGTTAACAGATTAGAGGAATTGATGGGTTGGCAGTAAATGAGTCGGAAGGCTAAGAGAGGGTAGTCCAGAAGTGTGGTGCTTAACATTAAGATTTCAGATTTGGTTCAGTTCTTCAGAATCAGGAAATGATCATGTGAGTGATGGCTGAGGTGTAGTGGGTCAGAGACCTGACATTTCAAGGCTTTGGATAGATAATCTGCATGCATTTGAAATCATCAAGCATGATGACAGAAGTGGAGACAGAAAGGAGAGCTGCAAACCAGGACTAGAGGTATGAGTAAATGAGTGTGAGTGACCAGGTGGAAATCACGAGGTGTCCACCACACAGAATGTGACAGTCGTCAGGTCTGATGGTTTGCTTGTCTGTATTCCCAACCACTGGCTCCTCACTAAGTCCTGATTCTTCCTTAATATGGTTTTGAAGGTGGAAATAAAGACAACAAAATAGATTCTCTCTATGTTTTTAATGTGTCAATTTTTCCTCTCTCTGAATTTCATTGATTTTCCACCTTGATTCACCTACTCATGCCTTGCTGGATGAATAATGTTTTGAGAAAACTCACTGCTGATGGGAGTCTGGAAGGGGCTTCTCTATGATTACCCAATGCAACCAGCCACTTAAATGCTGTGAATGAAATTGCTACAGAAGGGCTTAAAATGACTTTGCTGAACATTGTTAACTTTATTATATGTGGCTCAAAGACGCAGCTGTTTTTATTTAGTGTTATACCAAGACCACATGTACCTGCATGGGGCAGACTTCCATCCCCAGCTCCCTTATTTCCATTAGTGGTATCATTAAACTTTAAAAATTACTGTTAATAAATATAATTAGCATTTGTTGAATATCCACCATGTGCCAGACATTGAACTAGCTGTGATACCAATACATAGCAGTTACTGAATTTTAATATGTTCCAGGCGCTTACGCTTTGATGGTTTAATCTAATTTACTCTTCACAGCAGCCTGATGAAAGGTTAAGGCTAAGATAAAGAGATTATGCCTCTAAACTTCTTAGCTAAGATCTCATAGTTATTAAATACTAGATATAGATGGAGGTTCAAAAATCTGGTTGACTCCAAAACGTATGTATTAACACTACACTATATTTGGCTTCACTGTGATTCTCACCACATACGAAGATGAACGGTCCCGGTGAAGGTTGTCATCCAGCAGAGGAAGCAGACCTGCAAACAAACAGGTTAAAACCTACATGATGAGCTCTAAGAGGAGGGCTCTCATGAGGACAGTAGACAGTAAATGTTGAACTCAAACTCGAGACACTTTAAAGGACGTACATCCAATATTTTGCAGATTGATTCACTGCCTGGCTAAAATAACAGCCTCTTAGTTGGTGAAGTCCTGTCACCGGGCCTTTCTTCCATACCACTCTGAAGGGACTGCTAGAGTTCATCTTCCTAAAACACCTGTGCCTAAAAGGTCCACTTGCTCTATTTTGCCTGTGTCATGGTGCTGTCCATTCTTATTCTTCTTCATGAAATTATTTCTTTCTTGCTCCGTCACCCAGGCTGGAGTGCAGTGACACAATCTTGGCTCACTGTAACTTCCGCCTCACAGGCAAAAGTGATCCTCCCACCTCAGCCTCCCAGTGAAATTATTTCTAACTCTTGCTATAGTAAACATGCATGGGACTATCTGTCCTAAACTTCCTCCAGCTTCTAGTAACTGCCCTCCTTCCTGTGTCCACAAGCTTCTCTCCCACGTTGGCTTCCTCCACTTGGCAGGGGACAAGCCTCCAGCTGCTTCTGCATTTGACATTGATGCCTTTCTTCCACAAAAAGAAGCTAAACTCTTATTTGGTTCCAATGCTAAAAACCCTGGGTTTGGGATACGGATGGGCTTGATTTTGATCAGGTGCATACCACTGCAAAAATGAATCACAGCCAGCAGCAGGCAGCGGGAAGGGGTAAAGTTGGAGCACGTTCTTCTCTATAACCATAATACAAGGAGCATGATGTCCAAACACTGAGAGAGAGAAAGGGAGAGAATGACAAATCAAGGATGGTTTGTTTCTTAAGTCTGTTAACATTTGGGGAATCTGAGTGAAAAGTACAAGATTTACCTTGTAAGACATTTGTATGAGGCTGAAATTATTTCAA
This sequence comes from Sapajus apella, assembly GCF_009761245.1. Classification (NCBI taxonomy): domain Eukaryota; kingdom Metazoa; phylum Chordata; class Mammalia; order Primates; family Cebidae; genus Sapajus; species Sapajus apella. The sequence continues at coordinate 13,998,344 of NW_022436956.1, forward strand.
ATTAAAATGTTTAACAAATTTGTGTTTTTTAGCATAGTAAAAAAGGGTAAAATACAATCTTTAAAAAATGGCAATAGGGGTGGAACCTGTGTGCTCCAGTTTCCACAGAGCATGCCACTTCCATTACCTTATACTTGACCTCGCATGGGTAGCTTGGCAAGCCAGCCTTCTGAAGATGTTTGAAGGAATGTGCAACTATCACATAATGGTCAGACTGCGGAAAAATTGAGCATTGGCTTTAGAGAGGTTGATGTTATTTTTTATCAATAAATAGGTTTTTCGAGGTTTTGAACAATGGAGCAATGTCATTTAGAAAAAGAATTCCATGTGGAGGACAACTTGGAAAGGGAGAGACTCTCGGAAGACTTAAATACGAACACTGCAATGGAAAGGGAAAGGAGAAATGGGAGCTAGATGTGTAAGGAAGAATCAATAGAATCTGGTTACTACAAATGGTATCTTTAATGGAAATAGGGGATGCTGGAGGTTGGCAAAAACGAGAAGGGGCCAGAGAGGAGGTAGGATAGTTTGTAGGCAAGGAGACTCTGTTTCCTTGCCTTTGTCAGGAAGAGAGGCTGCCTGCATTCTTTGGCTCATGGACCCCTTCCTCCATCTTCAAAGTCAGCTGCATGGTATCTTCACATCTCCTTCTGCCCAGGCATCCTTTGCTTCTGTCATCACATCGCCTCTGACTCTAACCCTCCTGCTTCCCTCTTATAAGGGTCCTTGAGATTATATTGGGACCACCGAGGTAATTCATAATAATGTCCTAAGTCCAATAGAGTTGTCCTTGTAAGAGAAAGATAGAGGGAGGTTTGAGACTCCGATGCACAAGGACATGTGAAGATGGAGGCAGAGATTGAAGTCATGTGGCTCCAAGCCAAGGAAAGCCTGGAGTCACCAGTGCTTGGAAGAGGCAAGGGAGAATCCTCCTCTAAAGCCTTAGGAGGGTGCACATTTCTGATGACACTGTGATTTCAGACTTTGGAGTTCCACCACTGGGATTTGTTTTGTATTTATCTGAACATGATTTCAGTAGGTGATTTAAGGGTTTTGTCTAATAAGTCCATCCAATATCTGGGCTTCCTCAGGGACGGTGTGTTAGTCAGTTCTCATGCTGCTAATAAGACGTACTTGAGACTGGTAATTTATAAAGAAAAAGGTTTAATGGACTCAGTTCCAGTTGGCTGGGGAGGCCTCACAATCATGGCAGAAGGCAATGGAGGAGATAGGCAAACCTTACATGGCGGCAGGCAAGAGAGCTTGTTCAGGGGAACTGCCATTTATAAAACCATCAGATGTCATAAGACGTATTCACTATCATGAGAACGTTATGAAGGAAACCACTCCCATAATTCAATTATGTCCACCTGGCCCCACCCTTGACAGGTAGGGGTTATTACAATTCAAGGTGAGATTTGGGTGGGGACACAGCCAAACCATATCAGACAGTTTCTACCAACCACTTGTTTCCCCTGTGTATAAGCAAGCCATAGTTTCTTGTTTCTTTTATATCACATCTGTTTTTGTTATTGAAAACTGGACGTTTAAAATAATTTAATGTAGCAGCTCTGGAAAGCAGATTCTCCCCACTTCTCAAAGTTCGTTGTGTTGCTGCTTGTTGGTGTTGCTGTTCGTTTGTTTAGTGACTTTTCTGAACAAATTCTGTAAAGTGCACATTCTCTTTAATGTGTGGCCACTGACATTTCTGCTTGGTTAGCTTACTGGTGCGCTAACAATTGAACAGATAATTGCTTAGATGTCTGGAAACCATGAAGTCTCCTAGTCTTTGTAAAAGGGCACTGTGCGTGTGTCAGGGCCTGCCTTCAACACTCAACCAGGTACTCTTCTCTATTTTAGCTTCACTTCTTGCTTGCATGGAGCCAGAAGTGAGAGCTTAGCGCTCTCTCAGGTCTTTCCTGAGTACGTGCAGAGATCTGGGCTTGTGCACGACCCTGTGCATTTGTGCGGCCTTCTAGATTTCCAGGAATATTGAGAGCATCTGTAAGCCCCAGGTAGACATTTCACACCTCGCCTTTTCCTCCAGCTTTTTGGTTCTTCTATTGTGCTTTGAAGGAACACTAGCCCCTTTCTGCTACCTCCAATGGCTGCCAGGATACTGGTTTTAACCATTATTGTGGGCCATTGGTTTTTGTGGCTACCCTACAGCTAGAAACTGGGAAGGGAAAAGGCAATTGGAATGTCATGAGGCTTATTGTTCTTACCAAGATTCAACCATTTCTCTTGGGAAAAAAATGCTCCTTGACTGCTCCAAGCCTTTGATTAATTTTCAAAGTTCTGAAAAAGTTGACTCTGAAAATTTTGCCTCTGTACTCATTGCTATTATGGAGGAGTTTTGGGGGGGTCCTTACTCTGTCATTTTCACTAGTGTCATTTTTATAGCTTTTTATAAGCTTTTTCTATTTTTAAAAAACTTTAAAAAATATTTTAGATTCAGTGGTACACATTCAGTTACTAACATGGGTATATTGTAACTGTAAATTAGTTACAGCTGATTAGTTACAGTGTGATACTGCTGTTTAAGCTTCAATAGAACCTGTCACCCAGTTAGTGAACATAGCACCTGACAGGTAGTTATTCAACCCTCCCTCCCCTCTTTTGGAGTCCTCAGTGTCTGTCATTCCCATCCATATGTCCATGTGCACCCAATGATTAGCTTTCACTTATAAGTGAGAACATTCGGTATTTGGTTTTCTGTTCCTGTGTTATTTCACTTAGGATAATGGCCTCTGATTGCATCCATGTTGCTGCAGAGGGCATTATTTCACTTTCTCCTGTGAAAGCATTCCATGGTATGTACCACATTTTCTATATCCAATCTACCATCGATAGGCACCTAGGTTGATTCCATGCCATTGCTCTTGAGAACAGTGTTGCAGGGAACATGCAAGCACAGATATCTTTTTGCTAGAATGATTTATTTTCATTTGGGTATATATACCCAGTATTGGAATTGCTGCGTTGAATGGTAATTCTATTTTCAGTTCTTTGAGACATCTCCAAACTGCTTTCCACAAGGGCTGAACTGATTTACAATCTCACCAACAGTGTATAAGCATTCTGTTTTCTCCACAACCTCACCAACACCTGTTATTATTATTATTTTACTTTTTAATAATAATCATTCTGACTTGTCTGAGATGGTATCATATTTTGGTTTTGATTTGCACTTCTTTTATAATTAGTTATTATGACCATTGTTTCATATGTCTATTGGCTGCTTGTATGTCTTCTTTTGAGAAGTGCCTGTTTATGTCTTTTGCCTGCTTTTAAATGGATTTTTTTCTTCATTATTTGTTTAAGTTCCTTGTAGATCCTGTATATTAATCATTTGTTGGATGCATTGTTCGCAAATATTTTCACTCACTCTGTAGATTGTCTGTTTTCTACATTGATAGGCTGCTTTTTTTTTTTTTCCTATGCAGAAGTGCTTTAGTTTAATTAGGTCTCATTAACAATTTTTGATTTTGTTGCATTTACTTTTGATGACTTAGTGATAAATTATTTGCCTAGGCAGATGTCCAGAAGAGCATTTCCTAGGTTTTCTTCTAGAATTTTTGTAATCTGAGGTCTTACATTTAAGTCTTTAATCCATCCTGAGTAATTTTTTGTATCTAAGGGTCAAGTTTCATTCTTTTGCATATGGTTAGCCAGTTTTCCCAGCACTGTTTATTGAATAGGGTGTCCTTTCCCCATTCTTCATTTTTGCCCATATTGTCAAAGATCATTTGGTTGTAGGTGTGTGGCTTTATTTCAAGAGTCTCCATTGATCCATGTGTCTATATTTGTACCAGTACCATGCTGCTTTTGTTACTGTAGCCTTGTAGTATAGCTTGAAGTCAGGTAATGCGATTCCTCCAGTTTTGTTCTTTTTGCTTAGGATTGCTTTGGTTATTTGGGCTCTTTTTTAGTTCCATAAGAATTTTAGAATTGTTTTTTCTAATTCTGTGAAGCATGATGTTGGTAATTTAATAAAGATTTCGTTGAATCTCTAAATTACTTTGAGCTGTATGGATACTTTAACAATACTGATTCTTTCAATCCATGAGCATGGAGTGTTTTTTCATTTGTTTATGTCATGTATTATTGCTTGTATTTTCAATCTACCCTTAGTAAATTTTAAGTATACAGTAAAGTACTGTTAATTGTGCTCACATTGCTCTACATTAGATGCCCAGAACTTTTTCATCCCACATAACTGAAACTTTGCCCTACTTGCCTAACCTATTTGCATTTGTCTCCTTCCACACTCAAGATTTTTTTAAAGCTGAAAAATATTTCTCTGTATATGTGTGTGTGTGTGTGTGTGCACGTGCGCGTGCACACACGCACTTGCATGTGTAGTTCTACATTTTCTTTATTCATCAATCCATTGAGGGACATTTAGGTTGTGTCCATATCTTAACTATTAAGAATAATGCTAAAATAAACAAGCAAGTGTGTGTTTTTTTTGAGATCATGATTTCATTTTGTTTGGATATATTCTTACTAATGGGATTACTGAATCATATGGAAGTTCTGTTTTTAATTTTTTAAAGAACTTCCATATTGTTTTCTATACTAGTTTTACCGAGTTACCTTTCAACCAACAGTATACAAGGATTTTTTTTCTCCACATCCTTGCCAACATTTTTATGTCTCATCTTTCTAAAAGCCATTTTAATGAGTGTTAGGTAATATTTCATCTTAGTTTTGATTTTTATTCTCACAATGATTAATAATGAGCAGTTTTTTATATATTCACTGGCCATTTGTATGGCTTCTTTTGAGAAATGTCTACTCAGGTTCTTTACTCATTTTTATTTTTATTTTTCATTTTTTATAGGTTTTTGGGGAACAGGTGATGCTTGGTTACATGAATAAGTTCTTTAGTGGTGATTTCTGAGATTTTGATGCACCCATCACCCAAGCAGTGTACACTGTACTGTACCCAATTTATAGCCTTTTATCCCTCACCCCCATCCCACCCTTTCCCCTCAAGTCGCCAAAGTCCATTGAATCATTCTTATACCTTTGCATCCTCATAGCTTAACTCCTACCTATGAGTGAGAACATATGATGTTTGGTTTTCATTCCTGAGTTACTTCGCTTAGAATAATGGCCTCCAATTGCATCACAAATGCTGTTAATTCATTCCTTTTCATGGCTGAGTAGTATCCATATATATGTGTAAATTATATATATATATATATATATGTATAAACATTACATATTTCTATATATAAAATATATATTTATGGATATATACATGCATATATATCCATAAGATTAGGCCATATATATATGGATATATATATATAAAACAATTTCTTTATGCATTCATGAGCATTTGGGCTGGTTTCATATTTTTGCTGTTATAAAAATATGTGTGCAAGTATCTTTTTGGAATAATGAGTTCTTTTCCTCTGGGTAGATAACCAGTAGTGGGATTGCTGGATCAAATGATAATTCTACTTTTAGTTCTTTAAGAAATCTCCCCACTGTTTTTCATAGTGGTTATACTAGTTTACATCCCCACCAACAGTGTAGAAGTATTCTCTTTTCATCACATCCCTGCCAACATCTATTATTTTTCAATTATTTTTATTATGGCTATTCTTGCAGGAGAAATGTGGTATTACATTGTGGTTTTGATTTGCATTCCCTGATAATTAGTGAGGTAGAGCATTTTTTCACGTTTGTTAGACATTTGCGTATCTTCTTTTAAGAGTTATCTATTTGTGTCCTTAACCCACTTTTGGATGGGATTTTTTAGTTTTTTCTTGCTAATTTGTTTGAGTTCTTTATAGATTCTGGATATTAGTCCTTATTGGATGTACAAATTGTGAATATTTTCTCCCAGTCTGTGGGTCATCTGTTTACTCTGTTGATTGTTTCTTTTAGTGTGCAGAAGCTTATTAGTTTAATTAAGTCCCATCTATTTATCTTTGTTTTCGTTGCATTTGCTTTTGGGTTCTTGGTCATGCAGTCTTTGTCTAAGACAATAACATTCTGAAGTTATCTTCTAGAATTTTTGCGGTTTCAGGTCTTATATTTAAGTCCTTGATCCATCTTGGGTTGATTTTTGTAGAAGGTGAGAGATGAGGATCCATTCTGACTGATGTGAGATGGTATCATATTTTAGTTTTGATTTGCATTTCTCTGATGATTAGTAATAATGACCAGATGAGAAGAAGGTTTGTGGTTGCAGTGTGAAGTATTCTGTAGATGTCTGTTGGATTCAGTTTGTCAATATCTTAAAAACCTACTCAAATTTAAGTCCAGAATTTGTTAGTTTTCTGCCTTGAGGATCTGTCTAATGCTCTCAGTGGGGTGTTGAAGTCCCCTATTATTATTGTGTGGCTCTCTAAGTCTTTTGTTAGGTCTAGTGGCAATTATTTTATAAGTCTGGGTGCTTCAATGTTGGGTGCATGTATATTTAGGGTAGTAAAATCCTTTTGTTGAGCCTTTTATCATTATGTAATGCCCTTCTTTGTCCTATTTTTTACTGTTGTTGGTTTAAAGTCTGTTTTATCTGATAGAGGAATAGTAACCTCTGCTCTTTCTGTTTTCCATTTGCATGATAGATCTTTCTCCATCCCTTTGCTTTGAACCTACGGGTGTCATTACATGTGAGATGAGTCTCTTGAAGACAAAAGAAGATTGAGTCTTTTGATCCAATTTGCCACTCTCTGTCTTTTAAATAGAGTGTTTAGGGCATTTACATTTAAAGGGGGATAAAAGACAACTCCCTTCAAGTTCATTTCTGGGCCTTCATGGTGCTCCTTCAGCAACTATTGCCACACCTGTGTTTCCTTTGTCCCAAAAAGGAAACACGCTCTACTCTCTCTTAGAGGCAGGCCACACTGAGGGTTAGGTAGCCAGGGGACCTTTGAATCCCAGGAGATCTGTAACTCCCTGGGGAACTGCTGATTTTGTGCTTGCCAAGGCCAGAGCATGTTGTGGTATATATCTGTGGGTGGTCTGGTGATACAGTGGCTTGAGGGTGAGGGATCCCCAGGCCAGGCACTGGCACAATGCGTGTGCAACTGATATGATGCCTGCAGTCCAGGGTTTTTAGCCCAGCAGGCAACTGTGGGGCCTGCCTGGCTCTTGCTCCTCCAACCTCTCTCTAGTGTCTACCCTGGCTGTATGCCCAACCAGCTATGCTTGTTAGATAAAGCCATCTGTGCCCAGATTTCTGGGCCATTCTAGGTGTTTTGGGCTGCAGCACTCCCCTAGGGGAAAAGATGAGGCTACCCGGCCATACCCTTCCTGGTCCAGCCTTGCAAAGGGCAGGGCACCCAGTTCCCATGCCAGCACATGAACCTGCACCACACTCTATGCAAGGGAGTGGAGGCTGTGCTGTGGGCACCGTACTGTGGGAGTGTCCAGGTAGGTGGTCTTGGGAGGTGCTGGTAAGCAAGGGTCTCATGGATCAGTTGTACTTCAGTCCCAGAGTAATGGTGGTAAGACCTGTCTTGGGTGTGAGAGTGCTCCCAGATCCTGCTTTCTCCTGGTCTGGCAGACAGCAGGAGATGCAGCCATTCAATGTAAGACCGAGAGCCTTGACAGATGGGTAGCTATGGTTACATTTTGCTGCAGGTGCATAGTACAGAGAAGTCTTCTGGGCTCCACGCAGGCTAGAGCTGTGCCTCTGCTTGTTCTCCAGGAAGCTCCCCTTTCCAGCCCAACTGTCTATGGGTGTCATGGGAACTCCGATAGCTATAATCTCAGGGGTCTGCATCAGGAATGTGGTACTTGGGAGTTCCTTTACTCAACCCCTTCCTTAGGTCTGGTCCATGGGGCTGGTCCTGGTGCCTGCTGATTGAGCAGGATGCCATGCTTCCTCCCACTTCAACCACAGTGCCTATACTGCCTCTCTATTGACTTCTGATGTTTTCCACCAAAAGATATATTCAAAGTGTCAAGGTTCTGCTCCAAGAAAGAGATGCTTTCCAGCCACGTCTGGTTGGCCATGTTCTCTCCAAGCTTAGATGTTGAAATTGAAAATATATTGTCAATTTTGTTTTAAATACCAAGAAAGAGGTTTAAGTGACTGTTTACACTGTATAAAAAGAAAATTGATGTAGCTCTTCTAATAGCCATATATTTTATTGTATAATGGGATGTTAAAAGGCAAGGAGGGAATGATAAGTTTGATTTACATCCTGAGTCTGTAAGTGATCTATATAGGAACTGCATATAAATATCAGCTTGGAGAAAAGCTTATGTGTTAGATAAAGTATAAATAAACATCTATGTTCCTCAAGAATCATCAATAAAAAATTCAGAATGCTATTAAGAATTAAGGTGGCCTGGATGGCTACACTAAAGATGACTGAGGAATATCTTGCTCTAGAAAATCAGCTCCTTTAAGCATTTGAAGCCCATCTCTCACTTTTTTATTTTTGCTTCTCTTTTCCAACAAACAACTTTACAGCCCACACCACAAAAACCCTCATACGTCGTTGTCTCTTTTTAATATTCTCAGCTTTCGGACATCTTTGAACCTTAGAAAGGTGTGTATTAGGTCATTCTGTGCTCTGGCTTGTAGATAATTCAAATCAGCACAACTGCAATGGATAGCTTCCAATGCAACAATCAGTTCTCAACTTTTTTTGCTGCCATGACATGCTTGATAAACTATTCTCTTATGTGTGAAACACTGTCAAAGGCACATTCGTGTTTTGATAAACATCTCCCAAATTTGGAAGTCATGCACTGTGATCATTTGTAATCATCAGAACAGTTAATCACCCATCTGTAGTGTGACTCCTTGTGGTGTACTGCAGAGATGAACTTGGGCTGTGCGTGAGGACAATTCTCAGCATTCTGGCTGTGATGCCACTTCCTTCTCTCCCAAAATGCTAGTCAGTGAGGGTGACCTAGGGATTTCCTGGAGCCATTCTAGTGTGAGTGTGTGTGTGTGTGTGTAACCTTTTGAAATAATATATGTCCTTTTAGAAACCAGCACTTTAACTAGAAAGCAACTTAACATATTGCTTTAGGTACACAGTCTATGGAGCTAGATTGCGTAGGATAGAATCTGACTCCACTGAGTACTCGTTATGTGACCCTCTAGTAAGTTACTGAGACTCCGTGCTTCAGTTCCCTCATCTATCAAATGAAGATGATGGTGCCTATGCCATAAAGCAGTCGTAAAGATTCCTGAGATAATGTATGTAAAGAACTCATTCTGTTTTTCACAGTGGAAACTCTTTTGTTTGGAGCAAATTAATATGACTCAACTTACAGGTGATTTCTTAAAGGGTGTTAGAGTTACCTTAAAAATAAATATACTGATTAGCTGAGCGAGTTTTCCCACATGCTCAAGAAATGGTGTCAGTGGCTTTGAAACTCGTTTGGTGTCAGAGCATGAATCCTTTATTCACATGAAATCTTATAGAAAACCCCAATGTAGAATACAGAAACGAAGCAGAAGATGCTCTATTTGCAGTGGAGTGAGAGAAGGCTGCAGCCCCATCTACTCTGCCTGCGGTAGCACTCGCAGAGATTGCAAGAATTTTAGGGATCCAGCAACATGGTTTGAAAGCCTGCAGTCTATTTGATCATCCTACAAAAACGTTGGCATCCTATTTCAATGCCGACATTTTTGGCAATGTGTGCACATGTGAAATTAACTCTAATATCCCATCTGGCCTTTTTATATTTTTGGCAAAATCCACAGATAGCCTATAATGTGTCCCTTTTGCAAGGTGGTGAGCTCGGCTAGAGATTTCATCAATGTATGTGTTTAGGAAATTACCCACCTTGTAAGTGCGATACACTTGTTTGGATAGTAAAATCATACAGGGTGGTGCTTCTCAGACTTCCCCATACACTGGAAACACCTGGAAGGCTTGCTAACCTATAGATTGATGGGCCCCATCACCAGTTTCTAATCCAGCAGGTCTAGGGTGGGGTCTGAGAATGTGTAGTTCCAACTAGTACTCAGGTGAGGCTAATGTTGCCAGTCTGGGACCACGTTGAAACCACTATTATGGGAGATGAGAGTAAGTGGAGTGGTTAGTTTAACATCCAGGATTTATTTAGATAAAATATCTATAGAAATCTGCAGTCTTGTGAAATTTTGAGATTACTTAAACGGATTTTTTTGAGTTTCTACTATGGGCCAAGAAAGCACTGTGCTAAGTACTGAGAGTCAAATAGATTAATACCTGCTTGAGGAAGATTGTATTTTAGTGAAAGAAGTGAACAGCAGTTGCTATGGAGTATGATAAGCACTGTAACAGGAATAAATATGAGAAGCTAGAGAACTCCTACGTGGCAGCTACGCTACCTTTGAGGCCCAGGGAAGCTTTCCTCAGAAAGATGGCATCTACTCTTTAAAAATGCTTGTTTTTTTAAATTTAATTTATTTTTAAATTTATTTTTGAAATGGAGTCTCGCTCTGTCCCCCAGGCTGGAGTGCAGTGGCACAATGTCAGCTCACTGCAACTTTTGCCTCCAGGGTTCAAGCGATTCTCCTGCCTCAGCCTGTAGCTGGGATTACAGGCATGCACCACCATGCCTGGCTAATTTTTGTATTTTTAGTAGAGAAGGGGTTTCACCATGTTGGCCAGGCTGGTCTCGAACTCCAGGCCTCAGGTGATCCATCTGCCTCAGCCTCTCAAAGATCATGATGTTTTGACATATATATACATTGCGGCATGGCTAAGTGGAGCTAATTAACATATCCATTATCTCACATACGTATATTTTTATGCAGTGAGAACACTTAAAATCTACTCTCTTAATGATTTTCAAGACTGCAATACATTGCTATTAACTGTCGTTGCCATGGTAACTCTTGAATTTATTTCTCCTGTCTAACTGAAATTTTGTATCCTTGATCAACATCTCCCCAACACTCACCCCCCAATATATAATTTTAAAATAATAAATACACTCAACTTGAAGAAAACCTAAAATATGTTAAGTAGGTTTTAGGTTGTATTTGCTTGTGGTTAACTTTTGTAGATCAAACTAATATTGTCATTGAGTCTAAGATTCAGTTCTCTTTTTTTAATATTTACTATTCCAAGAACTAAGACAAGTTTCTGGCAAGTCATTGAAGCATGACCCTTTGTACAAGCAGATGCGGAAAGGGGAATTCTTGTTTTCTATGCTTGAGCAGCAATATCAGTAATAGGAGAAGTTCTTGTAAATTGTTTTCATTCTGTTCCTTTTAAAGTATAATTAGAATGACTGGTCTATCAGGTAGGTTACAATATTTGCTGGTAAGCAACTTATTGATATGTGTCTTCTGAAACATTTGTTAAGAGTGATTAAAATGCATGAGGTTGTGTTTTCTGAAATGAATCAATCAAGCATCATTTTAGATGGTGGGCACTGAATTAGAAAAGTGAGAGCTTGCATCACTTAAACATACTTAGGTACCTCTATATGGTACTTCTCATGTAAGAGGATTTTTGCATACCTCATAAACATAACCAACAATTTAAGTTATTTTACATGCCATCCACTTTGACAAATGAGATATCAAAAAATAAAGGCCATTTGTCACCCAGTACCTCATGGCCCTTGTTTGTCATGGTCTCCCTGGCTGCCTCACACTCTTTCTCAATTTTAAATTTAGATGGAAAGGAGAATGCAGAGTGGAAAATCTGGGAACTATGGTGGAAAAGGAATGATAATGACTGGTGTGTATTGAGCATATCTCAGCTCAGCTGGGTGTAAAAGTGATGGTTCTCTTTATGCTTGGCAACAGAGCCTAGCTGAACTTCAGGATCTGATAGCTCTGTGGAAAGAAAGCGCTTTTACAGAGTAAAGTTGAAACGTAGTCTAGTTATTCTTCAGTCTGTATCAGTGTGTTTTCAATCTTTTAATACCATGATAAACATGAAAATCTCTTGCACCTCCCAAAGACTGTCTATGCACTCCTCTTGAGAAGCATTGTCTCCTTTGCAGATTTTCATTAGCCAAAATGTCCATCTTTCGTATCTCAGAGGCTGACATGTCTCCCTTGAAGGATGCTGTCCCACTATTGCCATCTGTGGATGAGAATTACTGCCCCAGATGAGTGGACTCCAAACCTGCTGGAGGGTGATGAGAAAACATCAACCTTTATTTACTTTTTAAATTTTTAGCTATCTAGGGAGTTAAATTTACTAATAATTAATACATTAGTTAACACTGATACTTTCACTTGATTAGTATGTCAGACAGTGACCTGTGATATACCAATCCTGAGTATTCTGAGGAAAGAGTGGGCATGCCACAAAAAGAAAGGCTGCATAGTGACACCTTCATTCATTCCTCACCTTTCATCACATTGTGACATAGACACTTTATTTACACTAATTCAGGTGAAATTTATGGTTTTCAAATAACATGGCTAAAAAAGATTCCCACAAAGAAATAACAGATAAAATACAATAGCAACATTGTAAGCAACACAACACCATGAGTAAATTAACATTAAGCATCCATCATGTGAAAACAAACCTGTCCAATATTAAATGAGTTTGAGAGTTATGCAATATTACAAATTGCTTATAACATATTACTAAACTTATTATTAAATTGTATAGTAGAAATTGGAGAGTATTTTAAATGAGTAACAATAAACAAACACTATATATTAAAAAGGTTAGGATTGGGCTAAATTAGTTCTTAGAAAAAAATCTATAGCTTCAAACACCTATGTTAGAAAAAAGAAAGAATTACTTTAATGAGTTAAGCCTACATTTTGAGAAGTCAGAAAAAAATGGCAAAATTAACTCAAAGAAATATATAATAGTAACAACAACAGAAATTAGTAAAATAGGAAGCATAAATACAATTAGGAAAGATTAACAAAATTAAAGATTAATTTTGGAAAGGCTAACAAAATTGACAAACATCTGTCAAGATTGATTAAAGTAAAAATAGAGAAGGCCAAAATAATATCAGAAATGAAAAAAGGACTTCATGAAAGAGGTTGCAGACACTAAAAATATAGTAAATAGATATAAACAACTTTATGCCAATAATATTTAAAATTTTTGATGGAAACATACCTAGAATAATGAAACATCGCAACTGATTCAAGAAAAAATCGACATCAGTTCCACCAAGAAAACTCTAGGGACACATGGGTTCTACAAAAACATCAGCAGGAAAAGTGATATGCAAGATTCCAACCTTCAGAAACAATTGCAGAGAAGTATTAAAAATAGGAAATATTCAGGAACTTATTTTATGAGGGCAGCATTGGTATGAAATTCCAGTAAGGATCATATGGGAAAGAAAAAGTACAGGCCAATATAAACACATTACTAGCAATCCAACAATGCTCACAAGGTTAATATTTCATAAGCCAGTTATCCCGAAAATGCAAGTTGAGCATAATATTAGAAAATCAGTTAAGCAATATGCCACATTCATAAGTTGAAGGAGAAAAATCATATGCCCAACTCAATAGATACTGAAAAAGCATTTGAGAAAATTCGGCATCCAGTCATAATGAAAACCGTAAGTGAAGCAGAAATATAAGGTAACTTTTGTAAGCTGATAAAGGACATGCAAACATTTGAAAGCAAAGGTCAGATTTTGTGGAGAAACACTGAAAGTTTTCATAAGTAATTAGGAGCAAGACAAAAAGTACCTGTCATCACTCCTATTGAACAGTTCCCAAGATATTCTGCCCCAACCAAGATAAGACAAAAATTGTAAGTAAAACGTATAAGAATTGGGACAAAAATTTTATTATTTTTAGGTTATATTATTATGTATGTAGAAAATCCAACGATTCTACAGATAAATTATTTAGAATATCAAGATCACTAGAGAGAAATTTGATATACAAAACAATTGCATTTTAACATCAGCAACAGTAAGAAATTATACTAAGAAACAAATTCCATTTACATTAACAACAAAAATAAAATACCCAGGAATTGTTTTTAAAAGAGTTATGAAACCTGAGGAAGAAAAAACTGCAAATCATTTGGAAAGATATTAAAAATCTAAATAAACAGCAAATACTGTGTTCATAGGTAAGGAATGTTAATGTTATTTATAAAGATGTGATTTCTCAAATCGAACTTTGGATTCAATGCAATTCCAATAAAAATTCCAACAGGCTTTTTGTGGTTGTTTTGATTTGGGGAACTTTAGGAGCTGCCTGATTCTAAAATTTATATGTAATAGCAAATGCCTGAAAATAGCCAAGACATTCTTGACAGAAAGAAAAAAGAAAGACATGTCTTTCTAGTTATTAAAATTTATTATAAAGCTGTAATAAAGACTGTGGTTTTAGGGCAGGGATAAATACATAGTCCAATAAATAATAGAGTGCTCAGAAAAAATCCATTTATATAAAGCCAAAATGATAGACTATTACATAGATAGTGATTAGGCTATTTGTTACCAAATGAAAAGAAAAATTAAATGGTATCCCAATCTCATACAAAAATCAATCCTAGTAAAAACTTCAATATAAAATTTGAAATTTTAGAATTTTTAGGAGAATAGCTTTATGAACTTGGAGTAAGAAAAGATTTCTTAAAACACAAATACAAAAGGAGAATGAGCAAGCGAGTGAGAGGGAGGAGATCACTAACCATTGGTTGATAGATCAACTATTAAAATTAAGAACTTGCATTTTTTAAAAGTAAATAAATAGCACACTAAAACAAGTCACATATTGGGCTTATATGCTTTTAGTACATGTAAATATAAAGATAAGAGTCTGGAATACAAAATAATTCTATGAATTAAGAAAACGACAATTTAATACAAAAAATGAAAAAAGACAAACAGATGGCACAGAATAGGGAATAAAATGGCTCATAAATTCGTGTAATGATACTTAGCCTCAATAGTAATCAAGAAAATTAAATTAAAAACATGAGACTGTTTCAGACCCAACAGATTGGCAGAAACAAGGGCTCAAAAGCTTTATTATACCAGGTGTGGGCAAAGAGGCAGAGCAATGGCAACTCTCATGCACTGTTGTTAAGACAATACATTGATACAATTATTTTGGAAAACTGTTGGTATTACTTAGTAAAATTGAGCATTCCCTTTGACCCAGCAAACTCATTCCTAGGTAGATGCCTGAGCAACTCTGAGATCTGTGCACAGGAAGACATGAACAAAATCTCCATGGCAGTTCTGCTTGTTAAAAAAAAAAAAAAGGAAAAATGCAACTCAAGTGTCCAACTATAATAGAATGGTGGATTATTTTTATAATGGACTACCATACAGAGACAAAAATGAATGAACTAGAGCTATACCTATTAGATGGATGAATTTCAAAATGATAGTGTTGAATGAAGAAAGCAAGACAGTAAATATTGCAGTATGATCCCTTTTACATGCAGTTTGAACAAAGGAAAAAGAAATAGTACATTGTTTGGAATACATACATAGACATTAAAACTACAAGGAAAAACAGATGAATGATGAATATGATGATGGTTACCTTGAGGAAGGGTATGTGCACAGATTTACTTGGAGAGGACCATACAAATGACGTTTGAAAATACTAGTAATGTCCTATTTTGTAACCTATGTGGTTGGCACAAGAGTGTTTAGTTTATCATAATTATTTACACTGTTTATCGTAATATACTCTTACACTTATGAAATATTTCACAACCAAAATTTAACTAAACATTTAAATTCAACAAAGTAAATACTTGGACATTTTCTTTGATTAGTTACAAACTTACTTTT
The DNA here is from genome assembly GCF_009761245.1 of Sapajus apella. Lineage (NCBI taxonomy): Eukaryota > Metazoa > Chordata > Mammalia > Primates > Cebidae > Sapajus > Sapajus apella. The sequence goes on from NW_022436956.1 coordinate 14,014,031, forward strand.
CAAAACTTTTTAACAAGTTAAACTTTACACTCATAAGCAAGAATAACAACATGAGAAAACTTTATAAATTTGCTAGTATTTACCTAATGATTATAGAATTACCAGGTAAGTATCTGAAATTTTCACAAACAAGTTTATTCTATCATTTTGCTCCTAAGATATTATTACATAGTAATTATTTAAAACCTGATCCCTTGAAAATGTATGTATGCTTTATAATAAACATATTAGTAAATTAACACTAATATCTGATTTGTCCATAAACACAAATATGAAATTGGAAAGGCAGGTGCTAAAACTTTCTTACTGGGAAATCAAAATATTTGGAGACCATTGCTCATGATACCTTAAGACAGCAGTTCTCAAACTGAGAGTGCCTAATATGAGCACACATTAAAAATGTTATCTCCTGGACATAACGCTCAGGATTCTGATTTAGTTAGCCTGCAGAGGGCCCTGGGATATAAATTTTAAACACAAACCCAGGTGATTCTGTTGCAGGTCGTTTATCAGCCACAATGTTTCTCCAAGTTTAGACCACCATTAAAGCCACATCTTTAGAGAGTAAGTCCCTGGACTGTGCAGAACTGCTTTTACTGAACACTGGCCTGATACTATTAACCAGTACTGGGGGAATCTGTAAGAAAAAAATACTCCCTTTTAAACTCATAGCAAAAACTAGAATGAAGATGGAATTGATGAAATAATGTATGTAGAAGAGCAGATGGTCGAGTTCGGTACACATAGAATACTCGGTAAATGACGGCTTCTTATTGTTATAATACGCTGTCTTCTTTATGAGAGCACTTAAGAACTAGTTCTTTCTGTTTTTAGTATAGGGAATAATTATGCTATTCTTTGTAATACAGCAATTTGACAGTATGGCTCTTAGTTCAATTTATTTTGATACTTGGTTTAAGTGGCTGTCATAGCTAACAAAAGGTACCTCCCACGAATATGTAGATCCCAACAGAACAAGTGAAACACTGGTTGGGCTTAATGAATAATTATATCTTTTTTTTTTCCACCTCATTTATCAGTTATCCTAAGCAGTTTGTTTTTATCCTATAGACACTCAACTGAGTGGCTTTTGGGTTGTTTGTCTGAGTGCTTTGAATCAAATTAGTGGCCCATCCTTAGCACTTCATAGAATTTCATGGTATGCAAAAACACGTCTAATTTTTCTGTACTGTTTTATATTCTTCACCTTTTTCTTTCTCAGCTAGTTTTAAATAATGCCTTTTTGTTGTTATTTCTATATTCTTGTTATTGCCTTAAAGAGTTGTTGGAATATAGTGAGAGGATGGGAAGGAGCAGTGTGTGAGTAGGCACGTGGCTAAGATGGAAAACGAGTAGGGAGAAGGGATACAAGCTCTTGGTCAGCTCAAGGTCACATACACCCTAGTACAATAATCAGTTAGGGCCCAGGTATCTAATTCACATCATAGTCTTTCATCGACATTTCTCTGTCTTTCATGATATTTAACTACGAATTCTATATTGATGGGGTAAATACTGACCAATTAGTAAGATCTTTCATGGAGAATCGTGTTATTTGTTTATAAAATGGTCTCCACTGCCTTGTTAAAGGTTGTGGTGCATCTTTTTAGTGAATTGAGAGAACATTTCCGAGTGTTCACTCTGGAGAATGATAGGGGAGCAGTGCTTCCTTGACTTCTCTTAGTTGTTTGTGTGTGTCTGAACTTAGAAAATTTATTTTAATCTTTAAATTTTAGTTGGTTGAATTTTCATAGGACAAAGTAACTTATCAGTGCTCTTTTTGTTTTTTTTTTTTAGATGGAGTCTCACTGTCGCCCAGGCTGGAGTGCAGTGGCACAGTCTCAGCTAACTGCAACCTCTGCCTCCTGAGTTCAAGTGATTCTCCTGCCTCAGCCTTCTGCATAGCTGAGATTACAGGCACATGCCACCACACCTGGCTGATTTTTTATTTTTAGTAGAGATGGGGTTTCACCACGTTGGCCAGCCTGATCTCGAACTCCTGACCTCAGGTGATCTGCCCACCTAAGCCTCCCAAAGTGCTGGGATTATAGATGTGAACCACCATGCCCAGCCAATCTACCTAATAGAACTTTACGAAAATCACTATTTTGAAAAGAGATTCCTGTTTTTTCATGTAGTTGAGGACAAATTTTTGTCTTATATTTCTACCTGCTGATAACAGTTAGCAAAAAGATGCAAGTGCAATAATAATGGGTTTGAAATGAGTTTATATAATTGTTAATAAATGAAAGCTGCTCATTTCCTTTTCATTAATGCTTCAGTGTTTTAGCAGCTTCTAATTTCTCTTGCCTTTCTGGAAAGCCTTGCACGCTTGACGATTTTCCTTTTTAAACAACACTTCAGTATTCAGAAACATCAGCAAGCTTTTTGGAGACCATTCCCATAGGAGATTCCTGTAGGGAACCTTTTTCAGTAAGTGGCTTAGTGTTTTTAAGATGTTAATAGCTTTGCCAATTTGGTCTTTCCTCAGGTTGCAGTTCAAATTAATTGAAAACAACAACAAAACACTTACACACTTTGCATGAAAGCCAAATAGTATTAAGCAATGGTGGACAAGTAAAGTAGCCTTTGGACTAATTAATGGTATATCCTTTCACTGACACTGAAAAGTCATGGTTTACTACAAGAAAAGATTCATTCTCATACCTTTTAAGTGATTTTCAGCAAGTAAGGAGAAATAGTCAATGCTAGATTAGTTGGCATTCTTACAGACATAATTCTCTACTAGCCAATCGTCTGCACATCTACAGTACAGTGACAATTAATGAGATTGAGATAATGAAGGATTAAAAAAAAAAACCTACACTGTACACTTACTATACACAGAGCCCCATGTTAAGTGACTTAGATTTGTCATTTTACTTAATACTCTAAACAACCGTTAAAGGGATAAGTAATATTTCAATTTTAATTTATTTTATAGATTTCATAGGTTCTCAGAAAGGTTAAACAACTTGCCTGAGATCATCCTGTGCTCAAGGGAATTAGCTTAAAATACTCACTTCTATCAGCTTAAATAGAGTATAATAGAATAGTCTGCTTAAAATACTCACTTTTCTTGATCAGGCTCCCTCTTGAGTTTTCTTCAGCTTTTTCCGGCTATTTCTCAGTCTCCCTTGGTAATTTCTCCCTCTCTTCCTGGCCTCTAAATTTTGATCCCATCGATTCTCAGGCCTCTAGAGATTGAGGCCTCTTCTAGTCTCATGCTCTAAACTCTGCCCTAAGTTTAAAATACCATTTAAATGCATATGATCTCTACATATGGCTATCACCATCCCAGACAAGTCTGATGAGCTCCTGTCATGGATCTTACTGCCTGCTTGACACCTCTCCTTGGATCTCTTGCAGACATCTCATGCTCAACAGGTACAGAAATCAACACTTGATTTTCTCCTCGAAACTATTTCTCACCACATTTGTATCGTCTTCATAAATGACGTCATCATCCATCCAGTTGCACCAATCAAAAACATCTTTGATTCCTATCTTTCCCCTCTCTCCAAATCCAAGACATAACTTATTCCCATAGCTTCTGCTTCCAAAATGCAGCTCAATACCATCCATTTCTCCCGTATCCCAGGTCCCTGAGCTTTTGCCAGTACTCTAGCCCCGGACTAACATAGTAGTCATTTGTTCTTCCTGCATCCTGTCTTTCTCCCTCCAAATCCATTCTCCATATAGTATTGGGAATTATTTTTAAATGTAAATTGAATGATGTCACTCTCCTGCTTACAATCTTCTAGTAGCTTACTACTAGACTGCGGTGCACTGTGATCATGCCACTGTACTCCAGCCTGGGTGAGAGAGGGAGACACTCTGTCTCAAAAAAAAAAAAAAAACAAAAAAAAAACCTTTTTAAAAGGAATATTATTGTCCCAGAAATAAAATTCAGCCTCGCTCTTATGGCTGACAAGGTCCCTGCACTCCTCGGCAGACCTAGCTCCTGTCAGCCTAGAACATTCCACATACACTGGCTGCTTCTCATCCCTGCAAACATGCCACGTTCAAGACTCCAGGCCTTGTCCTTGTTCTGGCTTCTGTCTGAAATGCCTCCCCTGGTGCCACCCCCACCCCCAACATCACCCTTGCTGGTTTCTTTTTCTCCCTCAAATCTTAGCTAAGTAGTACCGTCTCAGAAGGCCTGCTTAAAATTGGCATGAGTTCTCCATCCCCATTTTTGACCCTAATATCTGATTTGTATTTTTCACAGGAAAAATACAAATTTTCTCCTTTAGAAATTACATCTTTATTAGTATCTTTACTTGTTTATTAATGCTCTGCCCCCTCTAAACCACAAAATCTATGAGGGCAGGGACGACATCTGGTTGATTTACCACTGTAGACCTAATACCTGGTACTAAGTAGGCAATCAATAAATATCTGATGAATGAATGAATCAAGTACATCCAACGATTAAGTGGTGAAACCAGGATCCAAACCCAGATCTGTCAGACTCCAGAATGTGTATTGTGTACTATTATGCTATGAGTAAAAGTAACTCATGTTTGATCAAATTTTAGTATGAAATAATTTAAAAATAGCGAATTCCTTTTAAAAAGGGTTTTTTTTTTTTTGAGACAGAGTGTCTCCCTCTCTCACCCAGGCTGGAGTACAGTGGCATGATCACAGTGCACCGCAGTCTCAACTCCCTCAGGCTCAAGTGATCCTCCCACCTCAGCCCTGCAAGTAGCTGTGACTACAGAAATGGAGCACCACACTCAGCTAATTTTTTTAAAAAATTTTATTCTTTAGAGACAGGAGTCTCCCTGTCTTGCTCAGGCTGGTCTTGAACTCCTGGCCTCAAGCGATCCTCCCACCTTGGCCTCCCAAAGTATTAGGAATACAGGTGTAAGCCACCATGACCAGCCTCTTTTGGAGTTTGATAATCCTTATAATAAGCCCCTGTTGGCAATAGTGTACTTGATGGAGCTTTGTCCTCCAAATTGACAGTGATGCTGCATAACATAAATTTCACTACATTTCACATTTTGTTTACTAAGATGCCCAGACAAGGTCCCCCGCAATGATTCTTTCAACTCTATCAAAAATTCTGTGAAATCAAATAAAATGGCCTTGTGCAAGTTTCTTAACCTCTTTGAATCACTGTTTCTTCATCTATGAAATCAGGAAATAACTATTTTCTAGGGTCACTGAAGGGAACTCAAGGATATAATAGATGCTAAGCCCTCATCACTGGGCTTAGTGTATGAACAATAATGGGCAAATGAACAATAACGAGTTCTTTTAAAAGAAAAGCTTTAATTCTTTAGTTGACTGAAAGACTCTAATCTTTAAGGTCAACTAACCAGATTTGGGTTTATTTTTTAAAACTGTTTCTAAATCTTGACATAGCACAGAGGAGCCAGATTGACATGTGAAGTCATCAACGCTGGTGAAACAGCAGGGGAGTAGGCAGGAGCGCTGCCTCAGAAAGGGCCCCTAGGAATCCACACGCAGGCTCTAAATCTAGATGAATTGGGCTCAGAATTTCCACTGAGTTTACACTTTACGACTGTAGCAAACAACAGCTAGAATCCCAGGTTGAAGCTGATGTCATTCTTGGAATTTGTGTTTGGCTCATGAATTAACATTTCCCACTAAGGTAAACTTTTTTTTTTTTTTTTTTTTTTTTTTTTTTTACAAGAGGAATATAGCAGCACATTCATTCTTTTCTAAATTGCTTTTAAAGAGAAATTTGATTCAGCTTATCGATTCTGCCCAAACAACAACATAAAGGTAAAAACACTGATTTTTAGTCATGAGAATTTCTTTCTTTCTTTCTTTTACCCTAGAGGACTTTGTTATCCAGCATTTGCCAAGTGCTCTATTTCATGTGGTTTAATGAAAGTCTTGGGTCCCATTTTTCTTTGAGATCAGTTTGAGAGGTCCATATTTCTTTCATTTAAAAAGTCAGAACTCCTTTTCTGAATCTCAGGTTTTGAGTATTATCTTGACAAAAGGAGACAAGCTGGCAGAGGAAGCCACAGAAGGCCTTTGAGAATCTGAAAGCCTAATAAATGGAGATGAATGGATTTTGAATAACAGATTCCTAGTACCATCTAACTTTGGGAAAATAAAATAGAACTTTTGCTAAATATTTATGTGTTTTTGGAGAATAAAGTTTTAGAGCTAAATGCTAAAAATTTTAAGATTGATCGGGTTGAGGTTCTTTTTCTGCAACTTACCCTGAAGCTTTAATTTACACACACATACATATACACACAAAAATGCAAAAATAAAATGAGACCTTAACTGTCCTTAATAACTGGGCCTTTAGCTAAAGGAATGGCCAAGGAAATTGTTTCACAACATCCTAGGGGAAAATTACTGGTGTTTCTTAGTATCCTGTTGTTACAGTTTGAGTCTGTTTCCCCGCCCAAATCTCATGTGAAATTATAATCCCCAATGTTGGAGGAGGGACCTGGTGGGAGGGGATTGGATCATGGGGCCAGATTTCCCCCTTGTTGTTTTCATGATAGTAAGTTCTCACAAGATCTAGTTGTTTAAAAGTGTGTAGCAGCTCCTCCCCCACTCTGCTCTGACCATGTGAAGACATGCCTGCTTTACCTTCCACCACAATTGTAAGTTTCCTGAGGCCTCCCCAACCATGCTTCCTGTACAGCCTGCTAAACTGTGAGCTAATTAAGCACCTTCTCTTTATAAATTACCCTGTCTTGGGTAGTTCTTTATAGCAGTGCAAGAATGAACTAATACATCAGTGGATTTGCTGTAATGTTTATTTACTAATTTTTCAAGGAAATCAGTTTAGTTTCTTCTCCATTTATGAAATCGTGTGTTTATTTAAAGGCAATGGCATCAAAGCACTTGGTTGCTTGCCTTAAGTTGGTTTAGTGTCTACAAGGAATTATTTTGTTAAATTCAAACTTTTTTCCCCAGGGCAATTCTGTCTTTAGATTTTATTTGTTGCTTCTTGGTTCCAGTATATTTTTAGTCACTGAATCTGAGAGATTCATTGTTTTCTTTCTCATAGTATTTTCCAAATATCTCAGAATTAAGATTATTTTCTCTATCTTTGATAAAATCTGTTAGGGTTTTAGTAAAGTGAATTTTCTCCTTCTGTTTTTTGGGTTTTTTTTTACATTTTTTGGAAGGAGACTATACCTTCAGGGGCATCTGGCCCACCTGGGTAACTCAGGGTTCCATGAGACGTTGAGGCCAATGCAGCAGCCAACCACAGCCCTGCCCTGGCCCTCCTCAGTCCCTCTACCATCCTCAGCTGCGCATTGTAACATATATGCACAAAATGTTCTTATCCTACCTTCACAAAACTGAAAGGTTCTGTCACTCTCATTTTTCCAATCTTTGTAGATTTACATTCTTCTGATGAGAAGGAAAAACTCAGAATAGGGTTGGAATAAATAATGTGAGAATTGTTTTACAAATAAAACGGACTTTGCCAGTGATCAGTGACTCAAGTTCATGTTTTAAGGTGGCATGTGAAGAACCACCTCTAACAGCAGACCCAAAGATGAGCAATTTTGTTGTTTTTGTTGCTGCTTCTATAACAAGAGAGCATCTCAGTATGATACTTTCTGGTAGAAGACTTAGAAATATAATCATATTTACAAATTTTATTTGTAAAATTTGTCAAATCACCACACATTAAAGTTCTATAGTTGTATCTTTCCAACACAGTATGCAAAACCTTAAGGCAGAGGATACAGAAATCGTTTTTGTAGTGAGGTTTCTTGGTTTGCATGAGTTAGGGGGTGCCTGTTTGGGGATCTACCAGGAAAGTTGACTTTTGCTGAATTTGTGTTTCTAGAGTATAATGCCTGGGAATACAACAAGGTCATTGTGGGTTGTAACTTTCTTGAAACTATTCTTCAGAATAAGAAGTATTTAAACTTGTATGATGGAGACATGTTTTCCTGTGATTTAAGCAGCCTATGTTTTCAGGAAAATTTGTCTAAATAACATACAAATGTCAACTTAGTTTTGGGGTTCAACATAAAGTTAACTAATGAAAGTAATTGTGGATCAACAGGACCAGGTTGAGATTAGAACAAGCTAACAACAGGAGACACGAAAAAAATCCATAGGAGCCAAGTATCTCTAGACTCACTACACTTCTGCTAATCTTAAATTAATATTCAGAATACTTCCACTCTTCTTCTCTCTTGGAGGTTCAAAGTAACTATTTCAAATATGGGACTTTTATAAAGGTAAAAATTGAGTTATGTGCTATCCACAGCACTTTTTCTCATTTTATGCTTTGAATATTCTGATATGACACCTAGATGCTTCCACATTATATGTTAAGTCATTTTCCCCTTGTCGAATTAGTTTGCCAAATTGCTTTCTGATTGTGACTTTTCAGGAGAGCAGACTTTGTCCTCTGCACTGCTGCAGCTATTCCTTTACAGCATTTTGCAGTCATCAATGTCAAGACTCATGGCAAGTGTGAATAAGTACGCACTTGTAACTCCCTCATTTGAATGACCCACATAGTTATATAAAACACATTGAAGGACCAGGATGGCCTGTTGAATAAGAATGTTTGTGGCAGATAAGAGGGAAATACTAGGAATCTTGTTTTTTCTCCCTTTGGTTAACCTATAATTAACTCAGTAGCAAATTTCTATGTGAATGCAGTGTTTAAATTTAAACAATTCCACTAATTCTAGGTCGATCCAATGGAAAGGTTTTCAAGCTTTAAGGTAATTAAATGTTATCTTTCTCAGTAAAATAATATATTTTTGCCCAACTGAAATAGGGCAATATCAGTGGATTTTTGCACCCTAAGTATTCCACAAAGAAATTCAAAAGTTAGGAGAAGAAAGTAAAGAATTCTGTTTCTAAGTTTGTTCTTAAAAGGCGGAAAAGACCACTATCATTCTAATATGTCTCATTAGAAGTTAAATATTAGTAAATAAACCTACACATACAAGCGTATATATATGAGTGGGTTTCTGTTCCTCTTTATTTAGAGCTTTTGGATATATATAACTTCATCTCAATATGTTTCCTCTAATTTCTCTGTCAGAATGCAGCATGATTTAGGATTGAACAATATTAAATACAGTGGCAAAGCATTAGCTATGAAAGATGCTACATTTGTGTAAGCAATAGTTATTTCACCCAGTGAGAGACTATCTTAATTTCAAAGCTATTTCACTACCAGTAGCTTATGCTACTGAACAAAACAACAGCTAACCTAGAGGCTAGATGCAAACAGAAACGCACAATGAAATGTACAGTGAACATTCTTCCTCCATTTGTTTCCTTAGCAAATAGAATTTGATTGCTGAGTTCTCCATGGAATGATGAGTCTTTTGTATTTTATTTCTATCTATAGGCAGAGAGATCTGTCCCTCTGCCATGGAGATGTTGTCTTATATGAGAGTCGAATTTCAGCAAATATAATTAAACCATCACAAACAGAGCCTTCCATTAGTCAGAACAGAGTTATTGCTATTGTACTGTGGATGCATATGAAAGTACTTTACATTCTGCCGGGGGAAAAAAAAGACCACTAAATATTGCATGGGTTTTTCTTGATCAGATTGTTTATTTCTCAACGTTTTAAGGAGATACTTAATTTTTCTTGACAGCTATTTTTGTCAACACATTAGAGAAACAGATATTAAGGGCAAAATTTGCAATGGGATGCCAAGTGCTGGTATTTCCTGGAGTGATGCATACTGTGTGCATAAAAATAAATTCCATACTGTCCCCCAGAAAATGTCCTTGGCATTTGATGTGCTTTCTAAAGCTATATTCTCTTACTATTTTGCATCTAAGGTTGTAGGGGGGCAGTGGGGCGGGGGACGGGAATCGTAATTTGATTGGTGTGGTTCAATACACATTTGAGTTTCTTGCAAAAATAAAAAGCAGACACTAGAGGGTGCTGTTTGATTTCCTTTTTCACTGGGCTGTGCTGCAGATGTCAGCGCATGGGGCACTGCAAAATACCATCATGGTCTTCTAAACAGACCCCAATTGCAATGAAATACAAGCTGTAGATATCCCCTGAGTTTTAGGAGAGAGAGGCTAGGAGGTTCAAAACAGAAGGGATGCTAAATTTATTCAGAATTAGTAAAGAAGTAATTCTTTATTATCCTGGCCCTGCATTATTGCCATCATTTGCTAATTACTTAATTCCTTTGGTTGAAAGAAATTTTATTAGATTTCAAGCTCCCACTAAATGTCAAATGGTTCTAAAAATAGCTAGAATATTAGACAATGTTGAACGATTAGTAGTCTCAAGTTTTGCCATTAGAATTTTGAGTAGAGTACATACCTACTACTGGTTAAAAAGCTAATTACAGAATTCCCAGTGGTCACAAATGCCAGACCCCAAGATATGTTGTTTCTTTTGATACCAAACAGATACCAAGTCAACAAGATTCCCAATAACTTCCTTTTTAACCTTTACTGAATATGCACTTTCCCACCCCTCCACCCCGCAAGCAAATCTTTTAGAACAGCAGGAAAAGGCAATGTTCTGAAGCTACCTTAACATATACTCTCATACAGCTTACATTTGTCTGGTGTCACTTTGTGATGTAAGAACATTTGAAAAGAAGCTTCATGTTCTTATGTTACAGAGAGGAAAAGTAAGGTATTGAGGCATGTAATAATTTGTGTTTCAAGCAGAGAATCAGTAGAAGAACCAGGATCATCTCCCAGTTCTTTTGCCTTCCAGGAAATCAACTAAAGGGCCTGTTTGTTTTCAATTATGTAGAAGTATTTCCCTTTCATGCAGATAGAAGTGGTTGACTCAAAGGCAATGTGAGCACTATCACCACTGATTTCCAGTTCTTCTGCCTGCCAGGCACACAGGAAGTTTGCGCTTCCTCATCTCTAAAAGTCAGTTGCAGCCATCTGGCTTGCATTGGCCAGTGAAGTGGAGAAACACGGAAGAGCTAGGATGGGATTCTCCATGCTGTCTTCCCTTGATGGGTGAATCTTGAAGCCACATGTTGAGTTGACAATACTGAAGGATAATAAAGCCTCCAGCAACTTCCATTCCAGGACGACAAGGAAAGCAGGGGCAACGTACATGAGCAAGAAAGAAACCTTTGTTAAATCACTGAGGTTCTAGGATTTTCTCTTTTTGTTGAGACAAAATCTCATTCTGTTGCCCAGGCTGGAGTGCAGTGCCACAATCATGGCTCACTGCAGCTTCAACCTCCCAGGCTCAAGCAGTCCTCCCAACTGAGCCTCCCAAGTAGCTGAGACTACAGGCATGCACCACCACCCCTAATTTTTGTACTTTTTGTAGCGATGGGATTTTGCTATGTTGCTTAGACTGGTCTCAATCTCCTGGGCTCAAGCGATCTGTCCACCTGGGTCTCCCAAAGTGCTGGAATTACAGGTATGAGCCCTCATACCCGGCCTGGGGTTTTCTGATGTTGCATTATCATCTGGTTTATCCTGATGATAGACATGTGAAAGATACCAACCAAGTGAGAAAACCAAAGGCCAAGAATGAAAGTATGGCAAGAATGGTTTCAATTAAAAAGCTTAAAAAAAAAAAACTGGAGTTTTTAATCGAAGAATTTCTAATGGCTTTAATATGAGAATCAATAAAGAAGTGTTATCAAGTAGGTGACATATCATTTCCTCCTTGCATGTTTTTAGTTAAAATTCATCTAAAGAGGCAGGCATGGTGGCTCACACCCATAACCCAGCACTTTGGGAGGTCAAGATGGGTAGATTTCTTGAGCCCAGGAGTTCAAGACCAGCCTGGGCAACATTGCAAAACCTCATCTCTATTAAAAATATAAAAAAATTAGCCAGGCATGGTGGTGTGTGCCTAGAGTCCCAGCTACTCAGTAAGCTGAAGTGGTAGGATCACTTGAGCCCAAGAAGTCGGGGCTGCAATGAGCTAAGATCATGCCAATGTACTCCAGCCTCAGCAACAGGAGTGAGACCCTGTCTCAAAAAAAAAAAAAAAAATTCATCTAAGGATCTCAGGTAAGACCATAAATGAGATATTATTGTAGTCAACTCAATCTGTTTTATTTCAAAAGCCTAAACCTTTAATGGTGTGAATTGAAATGGTGCATGAGCTCATCCGAATCCTGAGATCTTGAAGTGTGGGACAGTCTGGAATCCAGGTTTTCATGCAAACAAAGAATACACGCCTAACAGTCATTTCTATCTTCGTGACGAAGAAGTATTATGTCTCAGCTAGAGTAGACGGCTTGATTCCTTAATCCATCTCAATGCATTTTCCCAGAAGATCTTAAGATGTTCAAGCAAAAGCAGACACATATTTTTCTCCATCAATACCCGTGGTCCTCTTAGCTGCATAGTATGTGTGACTGCTGAGATAAGCTAGAATGTGTTGACTGTCCCAGGGGGCTGGAAGAACAAAACAGCTTAGTGCACACTCAGCCTACACCCCACCCCTTCAGCTTGGTGACACTGTGATGCCAGTACTTTGACATAGGAGACAATGGCCATTTCACCCACACTCACATTCAAGAACACTAAGCATTTATGCTCAGCTTTTCAGCATTCTCAGAAAAATACAAAAATGCTATCCGTTTAAATCCAAGACAATTTCAAAATAAACCTGAAGCAGGTTTTGCTTTGTTTTTGCCCTTAAAAAGCAGCGCACTCCAGGGATATATTTAGCAGACCCTCCATTTTGTAGTTAATTATAGCAGATACGTGTTTGTGTACCACTTACAAAAGAGGATGCTCCCTGCTTCTCTTCTACACAGCACCTTAATGCTCTGCTAATGCTCTGTAAGTACACATGAACAGCAGTATGACAGTGCATTAACGTTCTGGCCAACAGTGCCCTCCTGCTCCAATTGCTGCTACTTCTTTTAAAAAAAAATTCATGGCATGCTATTTAGTGTACAAAGTGTAACATCAGTGAGAATGATTCCAGCCACCAAGTAATGAGAATACTTGAACACAAAGTTTATTTAAGGATTAAAACACATTAAGAATTATTTGGTTGATTTGTAAAAAGAGAAGGGATTGGGTTTGAGGGTGTAGGAGAGTGGGTGGGGTTCCCCAGGTCAACAGTATGCCCAGTGGCCAAAGCTGCCATGGCAAGGTTGAAGGACACAGTGCAGGGAGCAGCGCCTCATAGACAGAACACGTACGTATCATAGATCAGACACTTCCAAACGCCAGCAAGATTCTTAGAGGGAGTCAAACCTTCCAGTCATCACTTCAAAATCGTTCCAACAGGCCCTCTCTCTATAAAAAAAACCTGTGATCCAGAAATAGCACTGGCTTGACAGATTTCTCTGGTCAGATTTCCAGTCCGATTTCTCTAACCAGAATTTTTTTCTTTACTGGTTTTTCATGTGAACCAAAGTTTCTAGTGACAACTGTTTGGAAATTTTACACAAGAGATATACTTTCCACAACTGGCTTGTAGAAGCCCTGTTTCCTGCTCTGAAAGAGGAGGTTGGATGGTCGCTGGTTTCTGGACCTTGGACTGCAGGAGGCAGGTGGCATCATTTTGAAATGCTGGACATTTTCAAATAGGTTTTGACTTAAGGACACACGCTTTTTATCCTACAGGGAGTTGAAGTAAGTAAATTACAGTACTTTATATAGAAACCTTGAGTTAATTATGAGGTTGTGCCTGATTTATAGACAAAATGCCATAATGAAATCTGGATCATGATGAGAAGAAGTGTCCAGACTTGAAGTCTGATTGAAGAACTAGAGGCTGTAAACAGAGAGAAATGCAGTAAGTCCCACAGGAAAGAAGAATACCTGTTTGGTAGGGATCAGATGTCTTTGCAGCACTCAGCTAAAGAAAGGAAATTTCATCGCCAAGAAGCCATTTTATCCAAGTGGCACTACGGCAGCAAAGCGGCGGAACTGAGCCACTCTTCCTGACAACCTCATAAGAGGTCAAGGAAACCACGTGCTAAGGCTTGTTTGCTGGAGGAAGCATCCCAATCCCAACCCTAGCCCAAGTAGACTTGGCAGCCAGATATAGGCCAATATATGGTCCTTAAATGGTTGGATAACTTGTTTTTTTTTTTAATCGCCTTCATATTTTAAATGAAAGGGCAAGGGTGTTTTTTTTTGTTTTGTTTTCATGGTCCTAGAATTCCTCGGGCATGTTCCCCAGCTTTTCTTCTTAATTTCTGGAGTTTTCAAGGGAGACTTGCTGATCGAGTGGGCTTCAAATCTGAATTTCTCCTTCTGGGGGAAAAGACCCTCCCGTGTCCCCTAGCTGCCTGCCCCATGGTAGAAGAGTGTCTACCTCTGCAGCTCTTGCCATCCTCCTGCAGGGATCCTGTTACACAGCTGCAGAGAGGCCCGTCCACGCGGCTCGTGCAAATCTGCTCACACCCTCCATTGTCCTCACACCAGTCCAGCCCTACAAAAGAGCAGTTAGGCAAATTACAGACAGTTCAACCCTTCCACTGGTATGGAAAGGCAAGGCTTTAAAAAGAGAAGTGGACAAAGAAAAGCTCAATGCCATTGTTGAGTATTTGTAAGTCAATGAAAAGATTTCCTTAAGGAAACGGGCGATCTTCTCAAACCCGGTGTCCCCAACACCAGCCTCCTCATCCACTGGACCCATATCAGAGGTGAAACCCATCCCTTCAAATCCCATTGTTTAGTAATTTAGGGTGTATTTTAGAGAACATACGTACTTTTTCTTCTAATAGGTCCCACTGAAATGATCTGTTCTTTGGGTTCTTTTAAATAATCTGTGGCAATCCTGGAATTTTGTGGGCAAGTCTGCAAGACAGAACACCAGGAGGAAAATTTCACACGATTAAGCTGATAACTTATTCTTCACCATGTTTTCACCTCTAAAACAGGCAGTGGCTCTGGCCTCAAGCATTATTGCTGCTCAGATTAATTAGAACCAATGCATTCTTGATCATTGAATCCACTGGGACTCTGGGCTATATGTTGAACAGAATTAAATATACTCTTCACACTGGAATTAGTAGTTTTTCCTTTTCAAAAATCTCTCCTTCATTTCTGATTGATCCACACTGGAATTAGATTCAAAGAGGCTCCCTGCCCAGGAATAGGATTGCTGTATCTCATCAGACACTAATGTATGCAGTATCATTTGTGAGTTGCTCTGACCATAATTCACATCTTGATTCTGCAAACACGGTGTAAGCATAAGCTGCAATGTTAAAGGCTAGGGGCCAGGTATTGGTGCAATCACATCTTAAGGACACAGCCCATACGTGGTGGGGGTGGAAGCCTGGCATGGAGGAGATGACTGGTTTGCTCCCTCATCCCTCACCCCCTCTAGAGCCCTGATGTAGATCAGGTGAGCACAGGACACCTGAATAAATTGCATCCTGAGCTCAGGAATTTGGTCCTGTAGTGGAGTGGAACTTGGCCCACTGGTCATCAGAATCAGGCTGTCTGGCTCCTTGAGACTCTAGTACAGTGGTTCTCAACCAGGCAAGCTGGCAACATCTAGAGACATTTTGGGTTTTGCAACTGGGGGAAGGTGTGATTGGTATTTGTGGGTAGGGGTGAGGGATGGTGCCAACATCCTACAGTGCACAGAACAGTCCTCCACAACAAAGAATTATTTAGTCCAGTATGCCAATAGTGCTGAGCTTTGAGAAACAAAGTCTAGTGTTAAGCCAATGACTGGTTGATATTTCAGAGACAGAAGAGTAAATAATATTATTTCCCCGTGTTCTCTCACATTGTCCCGTCAAAGATGACTGTCCACCCCAAGCATCTCTGCATGATTCCAGCCCGGCCACCTGGCATTCATAATCCTCATGTTGGGAAACTGAGACAGCGAGAAATAAGGCTAAGCACGTTGTTTTTCACACTTTCACTTACGATTTTACAGGAGTACTTTTCTGAGTCACAGAGCGACACTGCACAGTGAAGGTGAACTTCATCGTAATCCCCTATGAATTTAAAGACGGTGACGTGAAAGCGACAGGTCAGGGAGACCCCGTTCTCCTCGATGCCAATGGTGTTATCTTTGATGTTCTGACACCTATTCAGAAAAAGTAATGGAATCTTTGCTTCACATGTTTTCCTCTTACACTTTAATCCTCATCTTCATTTCAAAATTTCACATTTCACATAAAACCGTCATAAATGGCAGAAATGCCTTTACATTTGAAAGTGACCTCTAGACTGCATGGGTTTGTCACTTATTGTCACTCCTTCATATTTTCATAGTTTGTTTTGAAACATCAAATACCACCTCGAATTAGTATCCTAACTGCAACTAAAAACAAAACGACGGCAGGGACTACACTCAATTTCCCCAAGCTTCAGTTTCTCATTCTGCCCACTCATAATGCGGTGTTTTACCGATATCAATTTAATAAACACAAGATTCATTGTTACTTTTTCTGTACTTTCTTCAGTTAATTATCAATGTTGGCAGGGGCCCCTGACCCAAACCCTGTTGGGAATCGTTCCCTCATGTCAAAATAGGTAGAGGCTGGAGGGGAAAGAAGACCCGTCGGGGTGAGCTGCAGAGTTGCTTTCATGTAGCTGCCTGCCACTTTTCTCAGCCCCTTCTTTCTTGTGGTATTGAGTCAAGAGACAATGTCAGCCAAGACATCTCTCAGGCCGAGATATCTTGCTTCAACTATGTATAGTTCTCCAAATGTATCAGAGGGTCCTACGTCCTATGTCTTTTTATTCAATGTTTCCCCCACCTGGAAGATCTTCCTGCTCTTTGTACAATGCATCACTCCTGCTCTTTCTCCAACACTAGTTCTATGGCACCTTCTCCTTTATAAATGTCCCCTAGTCATGCCTGGACCAGGCACAAGCAAATGGCCTTTCCTGGATTTGCCAACAGCCCTCTGTTGAGCTCCTTGAGTCCAGGAACCAAGACATGAGGAAGTAGCTTCCCACCCAACCACAGTTCAATTTGAAGACCTTTATTCAGACAGACCCTAGGGTAAGCTGAGATTTATGAACATGCTCCCTGGCTCACTTTCCCTCTCTGGGTCAAGTCTATTAGATACCATTTTAAAAATGCTAAGTGCTACCACATCCTTCAAAGGAGACACAATCCCTGTAATCTGGTTTTGCATTTGTAGAGTGTCTCAGATCTTAACCCTTTTACGTTGGGAAAGGAATACGGTAAGAGGAGGAAGAAACATGGACAAGAGGAGAAATGTGATTGTCATCCACTCATCTAGGCCTGTAGGACACCAAGTGGTCACCATGTCCCTCCCTCTGCCTCTAAGGAGGATAAACACCAACTCAGAAATACAAATGCCTTAGTGAGGTCTTTGCTGAAAATTCCACAATACACCTCAGCAACTCATGCCACTCACCACACCTAGTCACTTAGGGAGTCAGTGTGTCTTAAAACTTAAAAGGATTCCTTCTCTGCTCCTTGATAGTTGTGTGACCTTGAGTGCACTCTGTGCCTAGCCTTTCTGAGCCTGTTTCATCTGCAAACTAGTGAATGTCTATTGTTTGTCTTCCCAGAATCACATTCTTCTTCACTTGGGAAACCATGCCTCTTCCCCTCAACCACAGAGCAAATTACAGTATCATAGCACTCTCTGACAGCCACAGGATGGGTGCTGACCAGGCCGGGCAAATGCAATGATGCATACCCCTACCCCCCAAATGAAGGATAGGCAAGTGATCCAAGATAGGCCTGGGATTCCGTGCACTGGAGCTAGAAGTACTCTCCCCTCATTGGTTACAATGCTGTAAGAATGTGAGTCTAGGATTGCCAGTGGCTAACAAGGTCAATGAGAGAGAGAGAAAAAAAGAGGAGGAGACAAAGGATAAAGCAAGAGGAGAGTCTTGATAGCATCTGTCTCCCTGGGTCCAATCATTCCTGAAGTCACATCCACTCCTGTGATTTGATGTTGTAACCTTTAAACACCTTGGTTTTTGCATAAACTAGTTTGAATTGGTCTCTACCACTTATAAATAGTTCAGATTAACACATTCACCCGCTTAAAGAATTATTGTAGGCTGGCTGGGCATGGTGGGTCAAACCTGTAATCCTAGCACTTTGGGAGGCCAAGATGGTAGGATCACTTGAGCCCAAGAGTTCAAGACCAGCCTGAACAACACAGTGAGACCCCATCTCTACAAAAAATAGAGAAAATTAGCCAGGCATGGTGATGTGCACCTGTAGTCCCAGCTACTCAGGAGGCTGAGGTAGGAGGACCACTTGAGCCCAGGACGTTGAGACTGCATTGAGTCAGGATCATATCATGACACTCTACCTGGGCAACAGAGTGAGATTGTGTCTCAAAAAATAATTATTATTATAGGCTTCAAGATGGCTGACTAGAGGCACCCAGAACTTGTCTCCCTAGCAAAGATGAACCAAAACAGTGAGTAGACTATCACAAGTTGAATACAGCATCACAGAAAGAACACTGGAATTAAGCAAAAGAGGGACAGAGGAGGTCTGAAGCAAGAAAATAGAAGGAAGCAAAGCAGTTGGCCCTGCTAGGGTCAGCTTGGAGCCAGGAGAAACTTCCCAATATGGGAAAAGGTCATGGAGAGATCCCCAGTGGTCCATATTCCACTGCAGACTTTGGTAACGCTAGCCACGGGAGAGCCATCTGGGCCCTGAGACTAGTGCTACCTCAACTCCGCATAACAGTATTGTTCCAGAGAAGAAGTTCACACTGAATCACACACCCTCCAGCCCCCCAGACCCAAGCAGCTGCAGCATGGTACCATGTTAAAAGTCCAGCCCCCATCATACTATATCCTGTCCTAAGGCCCAACAGGCCCTGCTTCTCCACATCCCTGGAGCCCTGCTAACACCCACCCGCCATGTCTACTCAAAAGGCTACAGGTTCACAACACTGGCTGGACTTGGTGATGCAGCTGGGTCCCCTGCACTTTAACCCACACAGTGTCCTTTACCCTGGGGAACAGTGATGCAATGCATCAGGGAGGCTGTCCCCATGACAAAGGGAGCTGAAGCACAAGCTCCCCAAAACCCAAGAGCTACCTGCCTGCAGCTGCTGCCACTGTCAGCAACTCTGCCACTTCCCCAGCAGCAGGGCCACCAGACACTTATATACACCTTCAGGGGGCCTGAAGGTCAGCCCACCAGGTGCTGTCATGGGGCCTGAGGACAAGCCTGCCCAACCCACCACTACTGGTGCCCATGTATGCTGTCCAGGGATCTGGGGATTGACTCACCCACCACTCACCACTGGCACCCACATACGTCTTCCAGGGGTCTAAGGATAGGCCTGCCCAACCTGTTTCCACCACCACTGGCAACTAAGTGTGTTGTTGGGGGGACCTAGGGATCAACCTACCCCACCCACCAACACTGATGCCTGCATGCACCATCAGGGGCGACCTGACAACAGACCTGTCCCACCCACTGCCAGTGCCCACATGCACCATCAGGGGACCTGAGGATCAGCCCATCCCTGTGCTCACACACATCATCAAGGGATCCGAAGACAGGCCTGCCCTGCTTCCTATCCCCAGCACCCATGCACATCATCTGGAGGCTTACAGTTGCCCTGCCCTGTCCACCACTGCCAACAAATACACTTGCCTTTAAACTTTGCCTTTTGGGAACCTAAGGACAGGCCCACCCAGCCTTTCACCACTGCCAGAATTCACCCATATGTGACACCTGAGGGCCTGCGGACTGGCCCACCACCATCACCACCACTGGCACTCCCATGTGAGCCTGTGGGGCTGAGAGTTGGCCCACTGCTGCTACTGCCATCACTGATGCCATGCACACCAGTTAGGGCCTGAGGATCCACCCATCCACATGGCCCACTGCTGCCACTGACTGAGGATTGGCCTACCCAGACCTACTACCATGAGTGCTTGTTAATGCCACCCAAAGGTTGGCATGCCTGGCCTGCTATCACCACCACTGGTAGCCAAGGACTGGCCCACCTGGCATCCCTCTCCCCAGCAAAGCTTCATCATATCCTCCACTAATAGCCTAAGTTACTGACTAACTCACAGACATGACTGATGTTGATTACAGTTGAAGAAATCGTATGGAGACTACACTACTGTGTCCTCCCAGAATCAAAGCCAAAGTCAAACCCAACCAGCATTATAGATACATCTATAGGAAGAACTCTGTCCCTATAAAAGCCAATCCATAAAATTGGAAGAAGCAATTATTATATCAGATGCACAGAAACAAACATAAGGACATAAGAAATATATATATACATATTATATATTATATATATAATATATAATATATAATATGTATATATATATATAATTCTCCAGCAACACATCCCAACAAAAAAAGAAATCTATGAAATACCTGAGAAAGAAATATAATGATATTAAAGAAGTTCAGTGAGATACAGGAAAACACAAGTAAACGATACAAAGAAATCGGAAAAACAATTCATGATCTGAGTGAGAAATTCAACAAAGAGACATATAAAAAGAACCAAACAGAAATTCTGGAACTGAAGAATTCAATGAATGAAATTTAAAAAAAAAATTCAATCAACAGCTTCAACAATATACTAGATCAAACAGAACAAGGAATTTTTAAACTTGAATAGAGTTTTGAAATAACCTAATCAGGTAAAAAAAAAAAAAGGAAAGAAAAAGGAATAAGAAAGAAACAAGAAATCCTATGTGAAATACAAGACATTATTTATAATATAAAGTGACTATTCTAATTTTGGGAGTTCCAGAAGGGTTAAAAGATATGGAAAGATATAGAAAATCTGTATAATGAAATAATAGCTAAAAACTTCCCAAGTCTTGCAAGAGATATAAACATCTACATACAGGAAGCTCAAAGATCCCAAATAGATTCAACCCAAAAAATGTCTTCTCTAAGGCATATTACAGTCAAAATGACAAAAGTAAAAGACAAAGAGAATTCTAAAAACAGTGAATGAAAAGCATCAAGTTATATATAATGGAATCCCATCAGACCAACAGCAGATATCTCAGAAGAACTCTTATAGGACAGGAAAGAATTCAATGATATATTCAAAGTTCTGAGAGAAAAAAAATACCTGCGAATCAAGAATACTATACCCAGCAAAGCTATCCTTCAAAAATGAAGAAAAAAATAGTATTTCCCAGACAAGCAAAAACTGAGAGAATTTACCACTGGGCCAGCCCTACAAGAAAATCTCAGTGTGTCCTACATTCGAAAGTGAAACGATGGCATATGACAACATAAAAACACAAAAAAGTGTAAAACTCAATGATGGAGCATACATACAAAAGAGAAAGAGAAGGAGCCAAAAGTTACTACTGTAGAAAACCACCAAACCACAATAATAAATGATAAGAGATAATTAAACAAAGAGTATATAAACAACCATAAAACAATAAACAAAATGATGGGAATAAGTCTTCACTTATCAATAATAACCTTGAATGTAAGCAGATTAAATTCCCCACTTAAAAGATATAGACTGGCCGAATGGCTAAAAAGAAAACAAACCATTTATGCAGTCAACAAACATGAAAAAATGTTCCTCATCACTGGTCATTAGAGAAATGCAAATCAAAACCACATTGAGATACCACCTCACACCAGTTAGAATGGCAATCATTAAAAAAATCTGGAGACAACAGATGCTGGAGAGGATGTGGAGAAATAGGAACAGTTTTGACCTGTTGATAGGAGTGTAAATTAGTTCAACCATTGTCGAAGACAGTGTGGTGATTCCTCAAGGATCTAGAAATAGAAATACCATTTGACCAAGCAATCCCATTCCTGGGTATATATCCAAAGGATTATAAATCGTTCTATTATAAAGACACATGCACATGTATTTTAAACAGCACTGTTTAAAATAATGAAGACTTGGAACCAACCCAAATGCCCATCAATGATAGACTGGATAAAGAAAATGTGGCACAAATACACCATAGAATACTATGCAACCATAAAAAAGGATGAGTTCATGTCCTTTGCAGGGACATGGATGAAGCTGGAAACCATCATTGTCAGCAAACTGTCACAAGAACAGAAAACCAAACACCACATGTTCTCATTCATAAGTGGGTGTTGAACAATGAGAACACATGGGCACAGGGAGGGGAACATCATACACCAGGGCCTGTTGAGGGGTGGAGGGGCTAGGGGAGGGGTAGCAGGGGGTGAGGGGATTAGGGAGGGATAACATTAGGAGAAATACCTAATGTAGGTGATGGGGGGATGGATGCAGCAAACCACCTGTATACCTATGTAACAATCCTGCACGATCTTCACATGTACCCCAGAACTTAAAGTATTAAAAAAAAAAAACCTCAAATGTATGTTGCCTACAAGAAACTCACTTCACCTGCAAAGACACATATAGAATGAAAGTAATGGGATAGAAAAAGACAATGTGTGAAAATCAAAACCAAAAGTAAGCAGGGGTAGCTGTAATTGTATCAGATATAACAGACTTTAAGTCAAAGGCTGTAAAAAGAGACAAAGAAGATAATTACATAATGATGAAAGGATAAATTCAGCAAGAGGATACAAGAATTCTAAATATATATGCATCCAATACCAGAGCACCCAAATATATAAAGCAAATATTATTAGATCTAAAGGGAGAAATAAATTCCAATGTAATGAAAGTTGGGGATTTTAACACCCTATTCTTAACATTGGAAAGAAAATCAACAATAACAAAAAATTTATTTAAATTGTACTTTAGACCAAATGGACCTAACAGGTATTTACAGAACATTTTACCCAACAGCTGCAGAATACACATTTTTCTCATTAGTACACAGAATATTTTCCAAGATAGACCATATGTTAGGCCAAAAACCAAGTCTTGGTTTTCAAAAAAACAAATTTTTAAAAATGGAAATCATATCAACAATTTTTTTCAGCCCATAATGGAATAAAACTAGAAATAATGAGAGAAATTTTGGAAACTGAACAAATACATAGGAAGCAGATAACATGCTCCTGAACAACCACTGAGTCAATGAATAAATTAAAAATGAAATTTAAAAATTTTTCTTAAAACAAATGAAAATGGAAACAGAACATGCCAAAACATGTGAGGTACAACAAAAAGCAGTGCTAAGAGGGAAGTTTATTACAATATACACTTACTTAAAAAAGTAGAAAACTAAACCCAAAAATTAGTAGAAGGAAAAAAATAATAAAGGTTAAGCCAAAACTAAATGAAGTGTAGACTAAAACAAATGAAGAATCGATGAAATGTAAACTTGGTTTTTGAAAAGATAACAAAATTGATAAAGCACCAGTTAGACTAACTTAAGGGGAAAAGAGAAAAGCCAAATAAAATGAGAACCATACAAGAAGATAATACCACTTAACACCACAGATATATGAAGAATCATTAGAGACTGTTATGAACAACTATACACTTTGTAAAACCTACAGAAAATGGATAGATTCCTGGACACATACAACCTACCAAAGTTGAACCAGGAAGAAATAGAAAACCTGAACAGACCAGTAACCAATAATGAGATTGAATCAGGAACAAAAAGTCTCTTAGCGAAGAAAAGTCCAGGACCAGTTGTCTTTACTGCTAAATTCTACCATACTTATAAAGAAGAACCAACATCAATGCTTCCTAAACTATTTCAAAAAAACTGAAGAGGAGAAAATTTGAGGATTCTTCCTAGTTCATTCCACAAGGCCAGCATTACCCTGATTCCAAACTAAAACTAGACTAGGACACACCACACACACACACACACACACACACACACACACACACACACACACACACTACAAGCCAATATCTAAACATAAATGCAAAAATCCTCAACAAAATACCAGCAGACTGAATCCAACAACACATGAAAAAGATAATACACTGTGATCAAGCAGGGTTCATTCCAGGGATGCAAGAATGTTTCAATATATACAAATGAATAAATGCCATACATCACATAAACATGAACAATAAAAACCATACAATTATCTCAATAGATGCACAAATATAATTTGATAAAATTCAAGGTCCCTTTATGATAAAAACTCTTAAGAAATCAGGTGCAGAAGGAACATGCCTCAACATAATAAAGGCCATATATGAAAAACCCACAGGTAATATCATACTGAATGGAGAAAATCTGAAAGTTACTGGAACAAATCATGGATGCTTAATCTCATCACTCTTATTCAGCATTGTACTAGAAGTCTTAGCCCATTCAATCAAGCAAGAGAAAGAAATAAAAGACATCCAAATTGGGAAAGAGAAAGTCAACTGTCCCTTTGCAGATAACATGATCTTATATACAGAAAAACCTGAAGAGTCCATCAAACACTCTTAGAACAGATCAACAAATTCAGTAAAGTTGCAGGACATAATGATAACATGCAAAAGTCAGTAGCATTTCTATACACTAATAATGAACTAGCAGAGAAATAAATCAAGAAGGCAATTGAATTTATAATACATACAAAAAATAAGAGATCTAGGAATAAATTGAACCAAGTAAGTGAAAGAGCTCTACAAGGAAAACCACAAAGCACTGATGGAAGAAATTGAAGAGAACAAACAAATGGAAAGATAGTGCATGCTTATGGATTGGGAGAATTAATATTGTTAAGATGATCATACTACCCCTCAAAAATCTACAGATTAAATGCAATCTCTATCAAAATATCAATGACATTCTTCACAGAAATAGAAAAAAAAATCCTAAAATTTGTATAGAGCCACGACAGACCCTGAATAGTTAAAGCAATACTCAGTAAAAAGAACAAAGCTGGAGACATTACACTACCTGACTTTTAAGTATAGTGCAAAGCTATAGTAGCCAAAACAGCATGGTATTGGTATAAAAACAGGCACATAGACCAATGTAACAAAACAGAACTCAGAAATAAATCCATGTATTTACAGTCAACTGATTTTCAACAAAGACACCAAGAACATACACTAGAGAAAGGATACTCTCTTCAAAATCTAGTGCTGAGAAAACTGGATATTTATATGCAGAAGAATTAAATTATACCCCTGTGTCTCACCATAAACAAAAATCAACTCAAAGTGGATTAAAGATTTAAATGTGCAACCAGAAACTATAAAGCTACTAGAAGAAAGCAAAGTGAAATTGCTTCACCTTTGGTAAAGGAAATATTTTATGGGTAAGATTTCAAAAGCCCAGGCAACAAAGCAAAAAATAGACAAATGGGACTATATTAAACTAAAAAGCTTCTACACAGCAAAGAAAACAATCAACAAAGTGAAGAAATGACCCATTGAATGGAAGAAAATATTGGCAAACTATCTACCTAACAAGAAATTAGTATCCAGAATATGCAAAAAACTCAACTCAACAGCAAGAAAACAAATAATCCATTTAAAAAGTGGGCAAAGGATTTGCATAGACATTTCTCAAAGGAAGACATACAAATGGCCAACATGTATATGAAAGAAATGCTCAACATTACTAATCATGAGGGAAATAAAAATCAAAACCACAATGAGATATCATGCCATGCCAGTTAAAATGGCTATTACTAAAAAGACAAAAAGTAACAAATGCTGGTGAGAATATGGAGAAAGGGGAACTCTTCTACACTACTGGTAAGAATATAAATGAGTACAGCCATTATGGGAAACAGTACAGAGGTTTCACACACACACACACACACACACACACACACACACACACACACCCCTAAAAAGAGAACTACCACATAATCCAGCAAGACCACTACTGGATATGTATTCAAAGGAAAAGAAATTAGTACATCAAAAGAATACCAATACCCCCATGTTTATTGCAGCCCTATTCACAGTAGCCAAGATATGGAATCAACCTTAGTATACATCAGTGGATAAATGGATAAAGAAAATGCGATATATATACACAGGGAATACTATTTAGCCTTAAAAAGAAATGAAATCCTATCATTTGCAACAACATGGATGGAACTGGAAGTCTTATGTTAAATGAAATAAGCCAGACACAAAGACAAATATGTCAAGTTCTCACTCACATGTGGGAGCTTAAAAAGTTGATTTCATGGAAGTAAAGAGTAGACAGTTACCAGAGGTTGAGAAAGAAGCAGGGATGAAGAGAGGTTGGTTAATGGCTACAGACATGCATTTCGATGGAAGGAATAAGTTCTAGTGTTCGATAGCGCAGCATGGTGACTACAGTTAACAACAAGTTATTGTATATTTCAAAATAGCCAAAAGAGAAGATTTGATATGCTCCCCACACAAAGAAAAGATACATATTCAAGGTGATGGATATCCTAAATTCCCTGATCTGAGCACTACACGTTTAACGCATGTATCAAAATCTTACGTGTATTTCATAAATATGTAAATGTATCAATAGATTTTTAAAATAAATTCATATAAAAAGTAATTATTGTAAGGAGTGATGAAAATGTCCTAAAATTAGATTATGGTGATATTTGCAATGCTCTGCAAATTTACCAAAAACCACTGATTTTTACACTTAAAGCAAATAAATGATATTATATATAAATTTTCTTTGCAATAAAGCTATTTCATGAATTGTTATAAAATCTATTATAATGAATGCAAACTGTCTAACATAACCAGAAAGTTTTTCTTTAATAAAGATAATTATTGTGGTTGGTCTATAGTCTTTTCTTCTCATTCATTCATTCAAGGCATTTTGTTGTGTAATCACTATGTTTCAGGAAATATACTAGGTGGTAAGCATATAGTGGTAGATAAAAAGAAACTTGTTGAGCCTATCAGCTATTATGTCAATTTCTTTTTTATTTTTATAGATGCCCTGTTCATCAACCTGTAGTTATTCTCATTATAGTCTTTCATTTCCAGAATTCCACATTCCTCCCAAATTGAAGTTCAAAGTAAACAGCACAGAATCCCCCCTTTGAGAATAAAGCATCTTGTAGTTAATGCCACATGGACTTGGGATACCTACCACTAAATTTCTGTATGACAAGTTACTTGATTGCCTGTAAAAGGAGGCTTATAATATCTACCTCATAGGTTGTCTTCAGAATTAGATGAATTAATAAATGCAAAATGCTGGCCTTATAGGCAGCCAACAAACAATAGTTTCCGTTCCCTTGTCTAAAAAATGATGCAGACAATATTACACTAGAAACTCTGAGACTGTTCTCTGTAAAAAGGTTACTCACCCTCCTTCAATGATGAAATATCGGAGCTTATCATTGCTATCTCGGGAGGGTGTGGCATAGCACTTGTTGAGCGTTAGGATTAAATGTGTGGAGTCAGCTCCAACCACAAAAACCCCTACATACAGCACATCTCGAGTCGTCAACACTACTTCGCCCTGGCGGTAAGGATGTTTGTAGGAGGCATTTTTGTAGAGCGCCATCTTGGTGGTGAAGCTGCCTTCTTGGGTTGGAACTGTCAGGTTAATTACACTGAAACAGAAAACAATGATTAGACAGGCACCCAATACAATGTTACCTATTCAATTACCTACCATTTTTCAGGCTAAGAATGCAGAGAGAGAGCAAAGCATGTAGTAGCAAAGTCTAAGGCTGTGCTGTCCAATATAGTACCTGCCAGCCACATGGGGCAATTTACATTTAAATGAAATAAAATTAAATACAACTAAAAATTCAATTCTGCAGCCCCCCTGAGCCACATTTCAAGTGCTGAACAGCCACTTGTAGCCACCACATTAAACAGTACAGATGGAACATTTCTGTCATCACAGAGATTTCTATTGAACATTGCTGGTTGAAAGCATTTCGGCTCAAGAAACATGAATTATGTTTTTCCTAGGGCATCAAAGACAAACGCTAGCAATTTTGATTATGCTAACCTTAACTGTCAAGGAAAAGAAAAAGCAATGTGCACAGCCTGTGAGATGCCTTACCTTAGCATAGGCTTCACAACAGAATCCAAGGAGATCTTGATATCCAGCTCGTAAGCACATGAAAATTCCACACTGATCGTGCGGTCTCTGGTAATTATGTTGCCAGTGTTATTGGCACTTTCGATCCAGATTGTGTTTTTATACATGATATGAGTGCCATTGGACTGCAGAGCAAGGGGAAGTCAGAAATCATTACATCTGGGAATAAGTACGTAGATTACATGTTAAATCCATATCCCTGAAAGCAGAGACATGGCTTCCTTCCATACATAACTTAGAGGCCAGTAAAAATCAGCATGGAGCTGGCCTTAGGATTTACTTGGGGGAAAAAAGTATTACAATAATTATCAGTAGCACCCTTCAGTCTGATAACCTTGAATACCCGTGGACGGTGATTTCATGTACTACTGAATTCTAACCACTACCAGACCCCAGCTGTCTGTGGGACCCCAAGCTAGGAATAGCATGAACTATTTCCATTGCTGGGCAATAGAAATCTTCCTTTTCAATGCTCAATTTGAAATCTCTTCTCCACCAAATCCATCACCAGACATGCCTGCAAGGACCAAAATGAACAAGCGCAAGTTTCACCTCCTTACTCCCTTCAGCCTCTGATAAAAGTTTTAAGGAATAGAACCATGAAGAGAAGACACACAGCAAGATGGAAAAAGAAGAGAAAGAAGATGCTTTGCTAACCTATAATTGGATAATCTGACATTAAAAGTTGGGACCTCACTATATTTCTGAAGCCAGCTGTTTTTTTGTTCTGTTTTGTTTTTAGAGACAGGGTCTCACTGTCACCCAGGCTGGAGTGCAGTGATGCTATCATAGCTCACTGCAGCCTTGAACTCCCGGGCTCAAGTGATCTTCCCATGTCAGCCTCCCAAGTAGACACAACCACAGGTACTTTCACTATATCCAGCTAATTTTTAGATTTTTCTTTTAATAGAGACAGGGTCTTGCTACATTGCCTAGGCTGGTCTTGAACTCCTGGCCTGAAGCAGTCCTCTGGCCTTGGTCTCCCAAAGTGCTGTGTTTACAGGCATGAGCCACAACACTTGGCCTGAAGCCACCTGTTAAATGAGGTTTGGGACTCCCTTACCCACTGAAATAGCCAAGCCTGGATGTATTTACCTCAAAGCACAATAGAAACATAAAAGAAGTCACAATTCTGTCCACACAGAATAAAGAACAAGAGAAGGCATCACGAACCAAGGAAAAAACACATCACTCTTTCAACTCCATCAGCCACTTGGCATCAAATGATGACTGTGCCTGCTGTCTTTCATTTTGCACATGCCTCTTTCTGTTTTCTAAGGAGCATATTTCTAAGCAGATCACCCTGAAGTTGGATTTAAGGACAATAAATGTGCAAACACCTGAAGCTGTCGCTACCTCTGCCAGGTGCTCTTTCCTGCTGGTTCTCTCACCTGCACAATGTTTCCACAATTTCCTTTGGTGTTGTTGATCTGAAAGGAGATAAAATCTTCCCCCTCGATGCCGGTGCACTGTCTGTCATTGATCCTCACACCCTCCCGCTCAAAACCGAGCTGGAAGAGTTTGCACTTGGATATGGACACTTCCATCTGGGCTGCTTTGCAGGTCACCTCTGCATCAATAATGTCATGTGAGTCTGTGGGAACAGTTATTATGAAACGCAAATCAGTGGAGTTGGTCTCGCTGCAGGAGTGAGAGAAAGCATTCCATTACCATTCTCCTTCAGAAGAGGCAAATGATCTCCACCCAAAGGCTGCAGTGTTTCTAATTATGCTTTGATCAGACCAAATGAGCAAATGAATTCAGTCAAAGCAGTAACTTGGGCATTAGTGGAGCCTTTTAAAAAAAGAACAAAATGCTAACAAAGTGTCTTCTGTCTTCTCTTTACAAACCCAGGTCTTCCACCACCATGTTGGTAGCAGCTACTTTTCTGTAAGCTACATATTGAACATATGTAGCATCTCCCATGGGGCCTTTCTGGGTGGGGAGGTGGCCCGTATCACTCACTATTTCCGTAGGGGGGCGGCTCGATGCAGCCACACAGCTCCCCACCGTTGCCCAGCTCACAGGTTCGGTTGGGACAGTCCGCCCCCACACAGGGATCTTCAACCACTCCTGCTAAAAAGAAAAACACGCAGAAACATGCACAACTTGACTTTCACACCTACATGCCATAGCATTTGGTTCCACTCTGGACTTGCCACTTTAATCACATTGGAAATGGTCAGATGGCAGCTACAAGTTAACAGACAGGTCAACCTTCCAGAAAATACATCAACAGCTAGCAAATAGGTGCTTGCTATGGGCTTGGATTAGCTTCTTTGACCCTCACAAATGCTCCTCAAGCTGAGTATTATAAGCTCTATTTCACAGTTACAACTTGCCCAAGGCGAAAAGTGAAGGTAAGTGGTGAAGAGTGAACGCACAGATACTCTTAGCCCCAGTAATCTTCACACGATCATGGCACCCACTACACTATAGCACAACAATTTGCACTGATATGTATATAAAGAGTAGCATCCAAATCATTTACCTCTACATCCCAGCCCTCAACTATCTCATCGCTGGTGCACAATAAATATGTATCAATAATGAACATATTAAGGCCAGGACGATCCCGGAGAAGTCTCCCACACCAGGCCTTCTTAGTCCTTTTCGATTCATGGCCCACTTTCCCCCATGATCTTCTACTTGATTTTGTAAAAATAGACAAAGGAAAAACCTCCACACCACTCACCAACATTGACTTAGATTCATGGTTCTGTTTTGCCAAAAGGGTAAAACTATAAGTAAAATAAAGACGCTATGGGGGGCATCATCATCATGTTATTATGAACAACATTCTGTAACAGATGAGATCACCTGCAAGACAGTCAATGCCTCAGCTTGAGAACCACTAATTAGGAGCATTTTCTTTTAGATATTTATTTCTTTATTTAAATAATCATTCTGCCTATCAGGACAGACTATCCCTCCTGTTCATCACAGTATATGATGGATAGTGCTAAAGAAACAACTGTTCAATCCCAGCAGGAGCCAAGTTGGCTTCCAGAGTTTTTTTTAAAAAGAGTTTTAAAAGGATGCAAAATTTCATTTAGACAAGAGGAATAAATTCAAGAGATCTACTGTACATCAAAGTGGCTATAGTTAGTACCAATACACTGTACATTTGAAAATTACCAAGAGTAGAGTTTAATGTTCTCACCACAGACACACATACCCACACACACAGGGAAAAAAGAGTTTAAAAACAAAGCAAAAAAAACAAGCTGCCCACAGCTCCATACACCTCTTCTGACTCAGCTGCCATGTCCCTCTGGTAGGTAACTAATTACATTAGGTGGGAGTGCATGGATGGCTCAGCATCAGCATGTCTTAATTTCTGGAAAGACAACTGAAAGAAAGCCATCAGCATAAGTTGATCATATTTATTTTTAAAAGGCTCCCTTTTATAAAGATCCTTTCACTGGCCCAGTATATTCAGCACCTAGCACAGTGCTAAGCATATGGCAGCCACCAAGTGAATGTAAGGATTGACCAACTCTGTATAGGAATGACAAGGAGACTAATAGAAACATGGCACAGAGGTTACAGCGCATAGGAAGGAAAAGTTCATTTACAAATATGGTAGTCCATCTGCCAAGTGGCAAATAAGACATGCCCTTAGACAGAGGGAAGCTTTGAGTATGTTTTTAAAATGATATATGTATTTTTTAAAATTCCTGAAAATTTGGGCCAGGCATAGTGGCTCACACCTGTAATCCCAGCACTTTGGGAGGCCGAGGCAGGTGGATCACCTGAGGTCAGGAGTTCAAGACCAGCCTGGCCAACATGGTGAAACCCTATCTCTGCTAAAAATACAAAAATTAGCTAGGGATGATGGCAGGTGCCTGTAATCCCAGCTACTCGAGAGGCTGAGGCAGGAGAATCACTTAAACCTGGGAGGCAGAGACTGCAGTGGGCCGAGATTGCACCATTGCACTCATGGGAGATTGAGTGAAACTCCATCTCAAAAAGAAAAAACATTTCTGACAATTTGAAAAGTTCAAAACAGTGAAATTTTAAAGTTATTGAAAGTATTCTTAACACAGCAGAGTAAAATATTAATAACAAATATTTCTGTTAGTTTCCAACAGAGACTAGTAATTTGCTTCTTAACAGTTTCTGAAATTGCTGAAATGTATTTTAATTAACTGCATTGTTTTTTGGTTCTGAATTAAGTGTATTCCTACACTTGATCAGGTTTAGTCCACAAATTTACCAATGTGTATGTAACATCTTGGAGTCAGCCTATTTTCACAGTGGTACCTGTATACACACTGGGTTGGTGTTGTGGGTCAGGGTACAAAACACACATGAAAAAACCCCACAAGATTCTACATACCTTTATTTTACCAGCTGATTTAATATGTGTAATCTCCACAGTCAACTGCAGCTTCCTTTCAACCCAGGTACACATAACCAGCTCAGTTCCAGCTCCACCTTCCACCTGCCCTATGCCTTCCCTTTCTGATAGAGGATCAGCTCATGTTAAAGGAGCCAAGGTGAAGCTGTTTGGGAACTAAAATCTAGGGGGAATCCCACACTAGGTCCTTCTACCAGGGCTCTTCCAACCCAAAGAGCCCCATCTTCTCATGTTTGTTTTCCAAATTCCATAACTGGACAGGAACCATAGGTGGGTTAGGCTCCCTGGGAGGGGCCATCACCGAATCTCAGCTGCAGTTCACAATTCTCTACTATCCAATCCTGGAAGCAGATCTATGAGTAAATCTGGAGAGGACCCGTGATCCCTAGAAAAAGTAAGGCTACCAGCAAAGCTGTTCTATTTATGGAAAATGGAATCCACAGAAATAAAATAATTCTCTTACAGCAATTCTCCTTCTCAATCCACTCGGTGCTAAGGATCCCGAAGGAGCGGCAGGCCTCCCCGTAGGCGGCCAGGGAGCCGCACAGCTGGAACTTCTTCTGGTTGTAGCAGCCATCCAGGTAGCAGGACTCGTAGAAGGGGAGGGGATCCAGAAGCCCATAGCAGGGCTGGAAGAAGCCCTTCATGTCGGTGAGCTTCAGGCAGTAGCCGTCACCCTGCATCTTCTGGATGTGCACATTGTCACACATGGCTGCATACTGTGAGAACTGCAGCTCGTTACAGCTGGGGGCAAGAGGTCTGGTCAGACTAAGTGAAGCAAACACAGCCATCTGAGATCTCCAGTGGAAGGTAAACCACATCTACACCTGTTTTGCTACCCCTGAAGTTAGTGCATTGTGTCAATCCCAACACTAATTTGCTTTGTGGCCTTCGGCAAGTCAGATACTAGTGGTCTCTATTCTATCCATCTAAGAAAGCGAAACAGTAATTGCTGTTGTTTATATCACTGAAATACAGTGAGGGTAAAGTGGGATGATGGATTAGTGGCCAAAGTGCCATATGAAAGGCAGATATTGATATAATAACCATGAACACTTTGACATAATTGATTGATATGATTGATATAATTGATATAATAACCATTAACAGGTATCGATATAATAACCAATAATGAAGATAGTAGTAATGATACTTGGTGAAATTAAAGATTTGAAATGAAGCCTTCTAAGCCAATTCCACTTTAGCTATTAGAGACCAAAAGCAAAACATTAAAAGAAAGCTGGTTTCCAGCTGATAATAGTTTATTTAAAAGAAAGGGAAAGGAAAGGAAAGGGAGGGGAGGGGAGGGGGAGGGGGAGGAGAAGGGGAAGGGGGAGGGAGGGGGAGGGCAGGGGAGAAGAGGAGGGCAGGGGACTGGGGGAAGGAGAGTGGGAGAAGGGAAGGGAATGGCAGGGTAAGGGAAGGGAAGGGAATGGGGAGGGAGGGAGGCAGGCCAGCATTTCAAACAGAATTCTAATTCCTCAGGAGGAACTGAACTTTGCCTATCTTTGGAAACACTTCGATGGCTTAATGTAGTGTTCTAAATGTAATGTCCAAAGTTCTCTCTTTTCTATCTGTGGGTCAATACATGGCTTCTAGAGTAAGCACCAAATTAGGAATCCTGGAATCTAGTCCTGGCTTTGCCATACATGGGGCCCCCTTACGTAAGTCATTCTCTGTCTTAGTCTCTGTTTCACCTAGGAAAGGAAGAGATTGGATAAGATATCACCCAAGGTTTTTCACAGCTCTGAGTCCCATAATTCACAGGATAGTCTAATATATGATACGTTGTTCAGTGTCCACTTGGGGCAGGGTCAGAGAGGGCTTAAAGTGTGATTTCCATGGCTGAGGATTTAGATGATATCTAACATGTAAAGCAATGTGATTGAGCCATTGTACAAGCAGAGAACTAACAAGAAACAGAAGCGTATCTACAGATCCAGAAAGGAATCAACATACTTAGCAGCTCCGAGGGGCCCTAAATTAAAAACCTTTGGAATAACTTCTTTAGCTCACTCTCTCTCCCTGATGGCCAGGGAAAGAGAGTGGGCCTGATAATAACCTTTGTAACTTCTGTTTTTAAAAAAGGCTTTCCTGATTCCCACCAACTTCTATCTACACAACCACAGTCAAGCCTTCCTGTAAGATGCAAGGACGCACAATTAGACCCAGCGCTAAGGGAGGAAGAGAAGGAGGGAGAGAGGGAGGTAGAGAGGGAAGGAGGGAGGGAGGCAGAAGTCAAAGACAGCCCTTCTCCTTCTGAGCCAACTCTTAATTCCATGCCCAGCAGGGTACCTATGTCCCGGGTGGGCAGCTGGTCAAGGCTGCAGAGTTCTCATCCTGGGCACACTCTTCTGCTTAGCCAAGGGCTGGATGACATGAAAATTTAGTCATATCATCTAAGCCCAACTCCTTCCTCTGCAATTCACGAAATTACTGGGGCCTCTGATGTGCCAGTTTTTAGCATCAAAACTCCAAAGAGCTTTGGCTCATCTCTGTAGGAGGGCAGGGGCAGTGCTAAGGAAAGTGCATTCCTCATTCACACCACCCACAGACATGAGAGGACCTGGGCCACAGGCTTGAACTTCTACACCCTCACCTCTTCTGCATGCCATTGGTTTTCCAGCTCTGGGCCAGCACTACGCTGCTCACCACCGGCTTCCCTCGCAAGGTCACATAATCATCTGTTAGGTCCCCATTGAAGTTACCACAGAGACCACACACTTTGTTCTGCAGCCTCTCGCTGATGCTGATTTTAATGACGTTGAAGCCGTTGTAGTATATCTGGATGTCTGGGCTGGTGTCAATCACCAGAAACCCCTCACTGCTGTAGATTTTGGTGGCCAAACCAGTTATAAATGGAACATTGACTTGTGTGCCATTCACCTAGTGGAGGAGGGAGAAAGAGAGAAAGTACTCTTAGAGCAAGGGTTGGCATACTTGTTCAGGAAAGGGCCAGGGAAAATATTTTGGGCATTGCAGGCCCTGTGATCTCTGTCTCAATGACTCCACTCATGTCCCTGCAGCATCCCTCCCGGCCATAGACATTACGCAGCTAAATGAGTGTAGCTGTGTTCCAGCAAAGCTTTATGTACACAAACAGGCTGCAAGCAGATTTGCCGGCCCCTGCCTTAGAGTTTAAAGGCGTTCAGTCATGTTACTGCATAGTTGCTCCAAAGGAGCAGAAGTAGAGGAGAGGAGGTGCGAGGTAAGGAAAGCTGAGAAAAGTATAGCCCACAATGAATGAGTGGATTTTGGTATAAAACTCTCCCCAGCATAAACCAATTACTGCAAATGAAATCCTAATCCTGTGCCAAGGGGAGTTGAACACAGTTAAAGTGGATCTGGGCATCCATGTTTATCGTTTTCTTGTTTATAATGTTCAAACTGGAGGTTCCCCCAGAGGACCTGCAGGCACATTATTTTCTGCATTTGTCGTTTTCCTGCTTTCTAACATCTTCTTTCCTTAGCCCTTGGGACCGAATATAACATGCTTTTCCTGTACTTACAAAATAAAAATTTTCTCCCCAGACTATTAGTAGCTTTTGTACCTTAAAATAAAAAAAAAGGCAGACACCTTTTAAAAACACGAGTCTCTACTGTTTCGGCTAGCTTGGGGTATTTTGTTCAGCCACAATGCCGGTTTTGCTCTCTCAGGTGGTCATTTTCATTTTCTAGCTCCTGGACTCTGGACCAATGCTGTCGTTGCCTATCTAGGCCAATTTGCAAAAGGAATGAGAATGTCGAAAACAGTAGCACCTTTCACTGAAGTTAAAACCAGTGTTAAATTTCAGATGCTTCATTTTAAGCTCACAAAATACTGCTGGTCTTTTTCCTGACGATGGATAATACACTATTTGATGACTCTTTAATTAAAGATACACCCAAGGCCTGATTATCTGAGCAGGTGGAAAACAGATACACGCATTAACACTCAATTCCAAAAAATGTTAACGTGTCTGTTTCTGGGTCCCTCCCTCTCTGTGCTCACAGCGCTAGGCCTGGCTCCATCCTTCAGGGTGACCTGCTGCAGCAGCCTGCTCTAGCTGGGAGACTGGGTCACCATCAACAGTTCATCTGAGCAGATGAGCTTCTTAAATCGAAGGGGTGAGAGGAATTCAAGTTGGAGAGCCATATTTGTTGTGGGGGTGGGCGGGGGGGTACATTTATTTACACACAGGTGTAAGATAAACAAGAAACCAGGCAATGGGCCTAAGGAGGAGCCAACCTAAGAGAAATTCACCCCCTGCAGCCTCCCATTTCCTGCCCCTCAGCATGTCAACATGGGGCCCTTGGATAATGGAGTTGTGCTCGGGTTTCTACACAGGATGGTGTTTTGTAGGCAAATGCTTGTTTTCTCTTAGCTTATAGAAAGGATGGCAGAGATGAAGGGTGGATCTTACTACAGGAGGGCAGAGCCAAGAATAACCTTAAGGGCTGTTAAAAACAAATGAGATGCTTTTTGGAAAGTAATCAGAGTAAGAACTGATTTAACTACACTTTGATCACCTGAAGCCCGATTTGCAGCCATGCTGTTGTCCTGGCTCTGAGACCCTGCAAGTCTCCTGCGTTTGGAATCATCAGCCAAGAACCAAATGGTGTTCATTCTTATGCTTAAAGCATCTTCATACTTTGGTTCTTTAAAATCTGGTCACTGTGGCCAGGTGCAGTGGCTCACTCCTGTAGTCCCAGCACTTTGGGACGCCGAGACAGGCAGATCACAAGGTCAGGAGTTCTAGACCAGCCTGACCAACATGGTGCAACACTGTCTCTACTAAAAATACAAAAGTTAGCAGGTGTGGTGGCACATACCTGTAATCCCAGCTATTCAGGAGGCTGAGGTAGGAGAATCGCTTGAA
This sequence comes from Sapajus apella, assembly GCF_009761245.1. Classification (NCBI taxonomy): domain Eukaryota; kingdom Metazoa; phylum Chordata; class Mammalia; order Primates; family Cebidae; genus Sapajus; species Sapajus apella. The sequence goes on from NW_022436956.1 coordinate 14,051,042, forward strand.
CCGGGGAGGTGGAGGATGCAGTGAGCCAAGATCGTGCCACTGCACTCCAGCCTGGGCGACAGAGCGGGACTCCGTCTCATAAAAACAAAACAAAACAAAACAAATAAATAACCAAAAAAACCCTGATAATTGTGTGTATGGTACATCATGAAGCAACAGTCTGTCCTACAACTTGGCCCTCTGGGAGACCCTCACACGGTCCCCTAGCCAACCCCTTGTTTCGGCGCCCCTTCTTAAGAATGGGCAGCAGGCTGATCACCTTGATCGTGTTCCGGTCGCTGATGAGAATCTGCTCTTCGTTAATGTAGAAGTAGACGGGCGAAATGATGGTGAGGTTGGGGGACGACCACTTGTCGAAGTTGATGATAAGCTGGAAGGAGATGTCGGGCAGTTTCTGGCAGATGGTGGACAGCACGAAGGCGCAGTTGGCCGGGAAGCGGAGGAAGGCGCCGTCGAAGGTGCGGAAGACGCCGCCGCCGGCCGCCAGGCAGTAGGAGGCCTTGGTGCTGAAGCAGCCGCGCACCCCGTTGCGCAGCGCGCACTCCTCGTCCGACTTGCAGTGGCGCGGGTCACACTGGATCAGGTTGCGGCGGAAACAGCGGCAGCGCCGCGTGCAGTCGCTGTTCCAGAACAGCTGCTTGGGCTGGAAGAGAGGCGCCGTGCACATTAAATTCAGACTGTGCTCAGGGCTGGGGACCCCAAAGCTCAGTCCCTCTGCTCCTTTTCCAGGCTGGGCTAGCCTATCTCTAATGGGGCTGGAATTTGTAGGAGGCAGCAGTGGGGGAACGGCCTCAACTCAAATGCTCCATCATTTCCATGCGACTTAGATGCCACACAATATTCAGTTTCGACATTTATTTATTTATTTATTTACTTACTTATTTTTAGAGATAAGGTCTCATCCTATTGCCCAGGCTGGAGTGCAATGGCGCAATCAGGGATCACTGTAAGTAACCTGCAATACCTGGACTCAAGCGATCCTCCTATCTTATCTTCCTGAGTAGCTGGAACTACGGGTACAGGCCACCACACCCAGCTAATTTTTGTATATTTTGTAGACACGGAGTCCCACTATGTTCTTGAACTGCTGGGCTTGAGTGATCCTCCTGCCTCAGCCTCCCAAACTGCTTGGATTACCAGTGTGAGCCACCACCCTGGCCACCACTTGAGTGATTTTAATCAAGAACTCCAGGATCTTCGTGGCTGGGTGATAGAACTAATTACAGCCAACGTGAATGTGCAGCTGTTAGAAGAACTAGGTAAACAGGAAAAATATTTGGTAGAAAATATTCATCAAGGAATCACACTTCTAACAAGCACAGGGTCTGCTTGGAAGATGAAATTAAAATTCACTCAAGAAGATAAATTGGCCCTTCGAATCTTAAACAGTTGTAAAAAAGCAATGACCAACACTTCTGACTAACCATTTCACATTTCACAGTCCTCACGCTTCCTTGTGTCTATTCTGCTTCCAACTTACTTCTGTTGGAATTACCCTCATTCCCATGTGCCCTGACTGTGAGAGATCCAGAGAACACCTGGGATCCATAAAAGGAACGTTTTGGGATCAGACCATCTGAGTTTCAGTCTAGCCCTGTATCCCTGCCTGTGCCATCTTCAGTAACGTTACTCACCTTCCTGGTGTCAGTTTGCTGTTTTCTAAATTGGAGATATTAATATCTTGTGGCTGAGTGCAGTGGCTCCTGCCTGTAATCCCAGCATTTTGGGAGGTCGAGGTGGAAGGATTGTTTGAGCCCAGGAGTTTGAGACAAGCGTGAGCAACACAGTGAGACCTCATCCCAACTTAAAGAAAAATAGGCCAGGTACAGTGCCTCATGCCTGTAATCCCAGCACTTTGGGAGGCTGAGGCGGGTGGATCAGGAGGTCAGGAGTTCGAAACAAGCCTGGCCAACATGGTGAAACCCCGTTTCTTCTAAAAATACAAAAATTAGCTCGGTATGGTGGCACATCCTTATAGTCCCAACTACTTGGGAGGCTGAGGCAGGAGAATCACTTGAACCTGGGAGATGGAGGTTGCAGTGAGCCGAGATCATGCCACTGCATTCTACCCAGGGAGACAGTGCAAAACTCTGTCTCAATGATAATAATAACAATAATAATAACCAACATGGTAGGGTATGCCTGTAGTCCCAGCTACTCAGGAGGCTGAGGCAGGAAGATTGCTTAAGCCAGGGACATAGGGGCTATAGTAAGTAATGACCTTGCCACTAAACTCCAGCCTGGGCAACAGAGAGAGACCCTGTCTCAAAAGTAATGATAATAAAATTAATTTTTTAAAAAAAGCCTTGCAGGGCGGTTGTGAGGATTAAATTGAATAAGATGTATAAAGCACACTTCCTGGCATAGGGTAGGTACTCAATAAATACAAGCTGCTATTATTATACAGGAGTAGAACAGCTCATCCTCTTTCAGATAGTGAAGAAATTATACAACATTATATAAAATACCTACAACATAGTGTGTCCTCAACTGAAGACAGCTATTCTTTTCTTTCCCAGAAGTCCCACAACTAGAATATTATTTTCTACTTTTTCCCAAAACAGGCAGCAATCTGCAGGCATGACTGTACTTTGTAGGGTTTGCATCCTTGATGTTGCACCTGCTCGAGACCAACAATTCCAGGAAACTGTTAGAAATTGGCCATGATTGTCCAAGTGGGATGTGGTATCAACAAATAGACTGTGTCATAGAGATGTGGGCACTCAATGCATTACTGACTTCCCAAAATAGTGCTAGACAGAAAAGATCTTTCAATAGCACAAAAAGGCCTATGCTTCTGTCTGGTCAGTTTTTCTGCTCTAACTAGAGACATCAACACCCTGGATATCAACTACAGATGTGACTCAGATTCACGGATAAATAGATAGAGGATGAGATCTTCCAGAACAAGTGATTGCAGTGCACTTCAAGATGCAATTGCTGATTCTTTCATCCTCAAAGTGAAGTCGTTCCTGGAACTGTCTCCTCTCCTTCCAGACTTATCTAACATATTCTGGGTGCCAACAGCCTCACAAATTGACTTCATTTCTCTTATCAGATTTATAGAATAACTGAGTGGATGGTTTGGCCTCTCTCTGATAAGAAGTCAGGCATTACAGTGGTGAAAAGAGAAAAATAACTTGATGTATGTGGATATGATAAAGGGGAAATAACTCATCCACAAGAGAATCTGATCGTGAAACTGGCATCACATTAAAGTGGCTGGCCCAACGCTGCTTTCTTTTCCTTAATCATACATGACAATGACAGCTAGGTGATCACTCTACATACTAATAGCCAGACATATTCTCTATTTATTTCCAAAGAAACGTGTTCTATGAGACAAGCCCTCAAGCACTTTGGAATGGTAGCAAGTAGATGTGGGTTCTTTGTTCTCTGAGTTTGCTGCTTCCCGGATATAAGCTGTTGTCAAAACCCACTGATGTTCTGATGAAAAACTGATCATAATGTTTACACTGTAGTACTAATAGGAGCCAAGAGCTGACCATGCTTTTCCTGAGAGTTCCAAGGGCTTTTATTTGCATCCTTTCATTAACACGCCTGGATTTTTCGTTTACAAAATGTTTCTCAAGAGAATAACAAAACAGCAATAACAATAGCAGCTACCAATTATTGAAGGACAGGATGCCAGGTACTAGGCTAGAAACCCAGCATTGATTATTTATACAACAGCCCTACTGGGTTGGTGTCATTAGCCACATTTCATTCACAGGGAAACAAAAGCTCAGGGAAATGATAGTGTTTGCTCAGTGTCACAATTCCAGCAGTGGTACAGCTAGGGTCGAACCCAGGTCTCATTCAGTCATGCCACACTGACGCTCAGGATGCCTGCCGAGGGTGCATGGCACGGTTGAGAGATGGATAGGTTTTGGTAAGTCTCCGGGCTGGGGAATACAGTTTAGAGAGTGCTTTTTGAGTTTTGAGCCTGGTTCTAGCTTCTCAACTGTGAGAAAACAGAATTCATTAATTTTTTCCACATGCCCTCCCTTTTCCTTTCAAATAACATTTCTAAGAGCTCATTTCAACACTCTCCTTCTCAAGAAGTCTTCTTTGATTAGTCCCACTATTTTACTTTCTTCCTCCCTGTCTTTCTAATGTAGCATTCAAATAAATTTTCCACTGAAAGTGAAATTGAGAGTAACTTCTACATTTCTCTTATTTATCTCCAAAGTTACAGCAAGTTGAACAAGTCAATGCATCTTTACAAAAAGGAGGTATTATTTATTTTTCATCTAGTTGATTTCCAATTCAGACATTTCAATTAGATTTATTTTAAATGCTACTATTCTTTTTCACTTAAAATTGATTGGTTCTGTAGGGCATTATTTTTCACTTGCTGATAGGTTATTTTGTAACTGCTCTCATGTTCTATAAAGTACATTGTTTCTCTCCTCTGAATAGATCTGTAAGATCCTCAAGGCAGGAGACTTGCTTTCTCAGCCCCCGCAATACCCTAGGACAGTGCTTTGCAAACAGCAGATACTCAATTATTTGTAGTTGTTAAACATCTAACTCACCAACATATGGTTTTGATGTTATTTAAACAGAGAATGGGCTTGAGGTCAAACCATGAACTAAATACCTTGTCTAGGCAAGAGCTTTTCTAGCTTAGTATTATGGAACATAAGGAAAGATTACAAAGTCCAAAAAGTGAAATGATTTCACGAACTACTATGTTTTATTGAGAAACATCTACAAAGGGCATCTTCATTAGGTCTATGTTTAAACCCCTGTAGAGGGCGCCGCAGAGGGTAGAATGGGGGGCGGGGGCATGGCATTAGCAGTCCAGACCAAACTCTGGGGATGACACCAGAGTGACAAATGGCGCATGCGGAGATGGCAGCCACAGCTACCCCTGTGGAGCCTCAACAGCCAGGAGAGGCAAGGCCGCCCCACGCAGCCTCCGGCTCCATATTTTCCAGTTAAAAATATTCTTAGCTAAGACAGCTACAAATGTCAGATTCATAGCCACCATATTTCCAAACTATAGCTGTATGTGAAGTTTTCAAACAGATTTACGGGACAGAAAATCAGAGAAAGGCATGACAGAGACACACAAGTGTGAGTGAGTAGGGGAGGCAGAGTGCTGGAGACCTTTCCAGTGTGGAGGAGGGAGAAGGGAGACACCCAGGTGCTTTTCCAAATCCGACACCCAGTGCCCAAGGGCACCATGCGAACTGTGTGCTAACCTCTCTGCCCCATCCCACTCCGCTGCCACGAACATGACGCTCTTCAGAACGAAGTGGGGAAGTTGGTCAATCTGACCAGCCTCTTCGAGTTGGAGAGGAATCTGATCATTGGCAAGGAGGAAAAGGCCGGGTGGGTCTCCCATACCTCGTAATATTTGCCGTCGGCATAGCAGCCGCAGTTGTGGGGCAGGATGCAGCTCTTGCCGTCGAGGACGTAGCCAGCGTCGCACTGACAGCCCTCCACGCAGTAGTGGTTGCAGTCGCTCTTCAGGCGGATGGCAGCGCAGCGGGGCTGGCAGACACTCACGCAGCTCTCATAATGGCTGTTTGGAGGGCAGGTGACAGCTGGAACAGAAAAGACAAGTCAAAACTCACACGATCACAAGGCTCTGAGGAGGGTTTTCTCACAGCCATTGCTCAACTACTCAGGGAGTTGGAGGGCACAGGTAGAGGAGAGGCAGGAGGTCCGTAGCCTTTCTTCATTACGGCCCTCTTTGCTCCTAGGAAGCCTGGGTCTGATTCCTTCCTGCTTAACTAATGGGCCAGCATGCAGAGGTAAGTGGCTGGAGCTTCTCATATCATGGTCGTTCTTCCCTCAGCCTGGCCATTGACATCCTCTATTGCCTCCACCTAAACCCACCACCCATCTGAATCTCCAGTTAGTCATGTCACTCGATGACCTCCCAGGGCACCCACCCTCCTCCTGCCTCCTGCCTCCCAGGGCACCCACCTTCCTCCTGCCTCCTGCCTGCCAGGGCACCCACCTTCCTCCTGCCTCCTGCCTCCCAGGGCACCCACCCTCCTCCTGCCTCC
>NW_022436956.1:14057074-14074684 GCF_009761245.1 Sapajus apella
CTCCTCCTGCCTCCTGCCTCCCGGGGCACCCGCACTCCTCCTGCCTCCTGCCTCCCGGGGCACCCACACTCCTCCTGCTTCTAGGTCTTCGTTCACATTGATCTTTCTTATTCATACCCTTCTTTGTCCTCTCAACCTATCCAAATTCCCAGTTCTTCAAGTCCCAGTGGGAGTCCCACCTTAAGCATATAGCTTTCCGTCTTAGACCAATGTTGGCTCCTCTTCACCCCAGAGCTTCTACAGGACCTTTTTGTAAGCCAGCAGTTTACCATCAGTAGTTGCCCAAGCCCCATGATCTCTAAGAAGGCAAATGTGCACTGTGTGTGTGTGCATGAGTACCCATGCTGGTATGCACATGTGTGTGCATGTGCATGTGTGTGCAAACTGACTCACATCAGTTATGTTCTACCATTTTTCAAATGCATCTAGTTGCTTACACAGAAGGCAAGTAGGGTCCTGGTGAAGGGTGTGGGCTCTGGAACCCGCTGTAAGAGACCCAGAGTGTCACTCAGGCTCTCTGAGCTTCAGCTTTCTTATCTATAAATACAGATACCAATAGCATCCACTTCATGGCTGGATGCAAAGGATTAAGTGAGTCTGTGTGCTCAAAACAGTGGTTGGCACATAATTGTTCAGTAAGTATTAGTCAATCATTAAAGATAGGTTTGCTTAAAAAGTTTCATAGAAGCTATTATCTTAATTAATGCATACAACAAAGGCCTATTTTAATTTTTAAAGAACTTTTTTAAAGAACTAAAAGCACAACCACTAGTATGTGGGAACTTCTACTCTATACCATACACAGTATCTGTATGGGGGGTTATTTTATTTTTCAAATTATCTAGTGGTAACATCTACCTTTAGAGTACACAGTCCTATGAATTTTAACACATGTATTGATTCATATAACCACTATCACAATATACTATGTTTTAAAAAATATTTGTAGTTTAATATATAATACTTGCATATTGTAGAAAATACAAACCATACAAGTAAAAGCCTGATGAAATGGCAATCTCTGATAGCAAACTATAGTCAATTCTTCCAGAAGTGTTCTATGCATATACAAGCATCCATTTGTGTGTGTATGCACACAAGCATACGTGTATGCCCTGACCACTATTTTTACGCATAAATGGGAGCATAATATATACACATTTCTGCTCATTGCTTTTTTATGACAATATTTATTTCATTTAGCCTCAACTTACTGCTTTCACGCTGCTACCTGTTGCGTGATTTTATGTAATTACACTGATGCTGCAGTGAACACCCCGGTACATATATCTTTGCCCTCATGAGTAAGGGCATCTGTGGAATAAATTACTGAAAGTGGAATTACTGGGTTAAAGGGTATGAATGCCACTAAGCTGCCCTCTAAAAAGGCTGCGCCAATTTGTCTTCCTACTTGGGCTATTGGAGGAGGTTTGTTTTCGCACACTCTCCTTGATCGTCTGTCACCAAATGGTCTGATTCTTGGAAACAAGGTAAAAATGCTATATGTGCTGTCTCCTTATCTAGTTTGCATTTCTTTGTAAGGTTGATCCTCTCTTTTTTTTTGTTTCTTTATAATCCATTCATAGATCTTTTTTTGTTACCTGCCTTTTCATGTCCTTTTCACATCTCGTGTTGTTGAAATTTTCATTATTAAATTATAAAAGTTATTTAAAAATTAAAATAGGCCTTTGTTGTATGTTATATGTGTTACAAAATATCATTTGTCTTTTGACTTTGCATTTTTTTTTATAATTTAAAAATTTTTTTTGAAGTTGTTTATTATCTCTTTGCCATGTGGAGATATAAAATTTTTAATGTGATGAAACTTATCAAGTTTCCCTTTTAGCTTTAGATATTTTGTTCTGAAATGTTCTCTCCACTGCAAGATTATCAAGAATACTCCTTTGTTTTCTTCTAGTACTTTTGTGATTTACTTTTTTTGTGTTTAATCTTTGTTCTGCCCAGCTTTTATTTAGAATAAGAAATGAAGAAGGGATTTAGCTTTCTTCCCAGCTGGTGTGTCCTGAGACCCTTTACTGTTTACTGAATAACAAATATGTTTTTCCAGTAATTTGAAATGCCAGCTTTACCATACACTAATCTCTCTTTAATGTTTAGACCTGTTTCTGAACTTTCTCTTCTTGCCCTTGGTTGGACTTTCTGTTCACGTGCCAGCATTCACTTGTTTTATTTTTATTATTCACTTGCTTAGCTTGTTCATATGCCAGCGTTAGCAGTGACTGAAGGTCTGCAATACATTGTAATATTTGGGAAGATGTATTACCAATTTAGAGATATTTGTTGTTCTTGCAAGCATTTCAAATGGGTCTATTTCTCCAACTACATGATAAACACCATATTTCACACTCTGATTCTTCCATGCCACCCAAAACAGTGCTGAGAACATGGCAGATGGTTAAGAAATACTTGATTCTTGAAAACAAACTTTCAGATTCCTAGTACTGATCCACTGTTTCTCTGTCCCCACCAAATGATGGACTGAGAGCTGTGGAGTGATGAGCTGGGCTCTGTACATGGATTTGTACCATGGTCAAGAATGTGCCTCTTGCCATAGCCAGCATCTTTGCCCTGGTAGACAGGATGAATGGGCCCCCCTAAAAAGCAGTCCAGCTCAGCAGAATGGACAGGGACTTTGGAATCAGATCAACCTGGATCTGAGGCCTCGTTCTGTCATTAACAAGCAGTGGCACCATGGACAGGTTACTTACACTCTCTAAACCTGTTTTCTCATCTATAAAACTGGGATCATAATATCTCCCTCATCAAGTAGTTATCAAAATGAGACACAATTCATAAAGATCCTCATATAGTGCCTGGTACTTCAGTAATAACTTCTGCAATTCATAATAGTAATTGTTGTACTTGCAGAAGAATTTTTTTTAACAATTACTCAACAGGAATTTATTGGATATATGGAGAAATATGTAAGAAAAATCCTAATTACCAGACTTTGGACCTAGAACTCTGAAGTAGCAGCAGCTGCCTCCAATAAAAGGGAAATGATGATGACAGCCAACTTTGGCCACACATTAGGCACTGGGTGACCAGCTCAGAGAGACAGCATTCACAGAAGGGAGAGCACTGTCTCTGGAGCCACTTTCCAACTTACCCAGGTCACCTCCCTGGGGAAAGTGACTTTATTTCTCTGAGCTTCAGTTTCTTCCTCTAGAAAATGGGACTATGAGTAGTACTTACTTTGCTGGGTTGCCATGAGAAGTAAATGGATGAGTCCCCAGATCCCACTTAAAACCTGGCACATAGTGAGAGCTAAGTAACTGTCATTTATTCCTTTCTTATTTCCTTCTCTTTCTCCTCTCACCAACGAATACCCTAATTACAGTCCCCCATTAAGGGACTGAAAGAATGATAGACTCAGCTCAATGCATTTTAAGGAGGGGATAGTAATTAAGACAATTTACCTTCCCTTCTCCCTGTAAGCATATTTGTTCAACTTGGGTCACGAGATTTTCCAACGAGTTTACAAATAAGGTAATTGAGTAATAAATTATCCCATTGATAGGAACAGTCAGGTCATTGAAAAATACCAGCATTCTACCTTGTTCCCAATAAAGCACAAGTTTGACAGGCAATTATAGGTTAACCCCTTTTCTCCTAAAGCACCATTTCTCATATCAAGTGAGTGTTAGATTGGATTAATTTTTGGTGGAATGGAAGGTGGAGAGAGATGGGTCCTGCCCTCATACGATGTGGAGTCACATCAGAGACAGTTTACAAACAACCCCATTCTCAGGTCGAATGGCTAAGTTAGGGCTCAGTCTCCCGAAGCTTTTCTCTGTTTTTGAAATTCAAAATGAAAAAGGAAGCTGCCTCAAACCATGGCCTCTCCCCTAGTCCCACCCCCACACCATCTTTAAAGCATATACTTTTTCTCTTATTTTAGCTTTTCTTTTTGCCATTCATTACCACCATCTCCTCAGGTACTCTAACTTTTGGATCTTTGCCCCTGTCTTGAAACGCCAAGGTAGGGAAGATCGAAGCCTCTTTGTGGTGGGAATGATTCTAAGTTGCCTGCTGGCCCTGGCGTTTGGCCTGGGATGTGGTGGTGGGAAGCTGGTAGAAGGTGGGGATAAGACCCAAGACAGGTTAGAGAGGAGGCAACCAACATTTGGACAGAAATTTGGGAGGGGAGAGGAAAGGGTTGCTGGTAGAAGGGAGAGGAAGACAAGAAAAATCACCTTCTTATCCTTTATCCCTAGCCAAGCTTTGTGGTGGGGGGAACCTTCTTCCTTGGAGGTAAGGTTATGAGGTCTTCCTGTCTCAATTTATTTTCCTTCCCATTAGTGACAAAAATGAAGACCCATCAGTTGAAGTGAGAGTCCCTGGCATTAGCCCACTACGTGTATTTCCCTGTTGGTTGCAGTTGGAAGCATTGGTTTTTGGCATGCCTGCCCCCACCCCAGCCACCCCCAGAGCAGTGCACCAAGCAGGGTGTGGCTACAGGGGAAGAGAGAAGTCTTTGTAACGTGTCAAGGGAAACAGGCAAGCTTTCCCTTCCAAAATGGCTTCCTCGATCTGCACCATGTTTAGGTCTCTGGGTCCAGAGCTTAGTTTTCTGATTTAGAGGAAGACAAGCTCTTTGGTCCTACTGGACTGACCCCAATGAATCCAGAGTTGCTCTGGGGACTTATCCAGACCCGAGCTTTTTTATAGGCATATTTATTTTATTGAAGTCATCAGAGGCCAGTTTGTCTGGACTGTCATCCCCACTGGCACCATTCCCCACCCTGCCTGGCCTCACCTACTCAGGGACAGCCTGGATGAAATGGGATTTGGCATCTGTTCCCCACCTTCAACTTTCTCCCACCCTTCCCTTACGTCTACATGAATCCAATTCTGTGGAATGTAATCTGACTGTGTGAGTGTTAAACCACAGTACTGTTTCTGGTTTTTCATCTGAATCTCTCTTTCCAGGATGAAAATGGGAGTTGATTCTCTGGAGACCCTGCTGTATCACTTATTTGGAGCTCTATGCATTCTGGATCAGTTTGTAGTTTTAAAAGAGCTATAGACCTTCTAAAAGAAACATGCTATTGTTAATAAGATTGAGATGGGAAAATAGATCAAGGCAGGTTAGCTAAAGTCAGGTTTCCCGCCCAAAGTTTTTCCTATTCTTACGTGCTAAATGCAGGTAAATTATTCCAGTACCTGGTCCAGCAGTATAGTATATAGGTTGGGAGCCTGGGCTTTGAGTTAGAAGCTTAAGTCCTGACTTTGCCACTCAGATTATACAACCTTAGGCAAGTTAGTTCACTCCTTTTGAGTCTCAGTTGCTCCTTGACTAATTGGGTCATTGAGAAGAATAAATGAGATATATTGATAAAGCGTTTAGCACAGGCCTTGGCTCAGAACAAGCCATTAATTTAACAATACCGCTTAGCATGCACAGAGTGTGCCTGGCTTTCAATTACCTAATTGGATCCCCCTGACTTTTCTGAGGCATAAACCGTAAAGGCAGTATTATCGCTGCTTTATGGAAAGGGAAACTGAGAACCAGGGAGGAAAAGTGAATTGCCCGAAGGTCACACAGATCCTTCAAGATAAAGGCTAGAATCCAGGGGCTCTAGTTCCTTCTCCAGTGTACTCTTAATATTCTGCTATGTTTCATAAACACAAAGCTGAAACATGACGTATATGAATCAAATAGAATAACATGCTTAGACAAAGCGTGTAGATTATTAACACAAGGATGGACTGATGAGGTGCTAGAACTAACTCTTCTTTCATTAGTCTTATTAGCATTATTTTGTGAACTTGGTGCATCCAAGTGCCATGTCTGATACTCTGTGCTTTATATGCACGATCTTATTTCATCCTCAGGGTAACCCATGAAATGAATGATGCTAACTCCATTTTACCAATCAGGAAAATGGAGGCTCTGGGAGGTTACATATCATGTTTCATTCAGATAACAAACTCAGTTCCAAAGTGCATATCCTTAAATTGCTACTCAATTTGCTCTGACTTCTAGGGAGTTGTGAGATTGGCCTTCCCGGAGCAATCAAGAAAGAGGAGAAGCTACAAGAAGAGACGATAAGGACTCACAGCAGGACGTGTAATTCCTCCAGCCGGTCACTGTGATCCCCTGAGTCTGGCAGGTGCTGGCGTAGTTCTGCAGCCAGCTGCAGGCGGTCTGCACCGCGCCCCCATCGATGCAAGAGTCAAACAGGCAGTTCTTGTAGAAGAAGGTGGGGTTAACTTTGCTGTGACACTTGGAGAAGCCAGCGTTCTGGTTGGGGATGAGGCTACACAGCTGCTGCACTTTGGAGAACCCTTCCACCTTGGCACAGGACGGACAGCGGTCCCCACAGCCCACCTGGCAGAAGGTGTCCCTCTTCACCCAACTCTGCCCAAACTCATTGACGCTCGATGCGAGCAGACCCATGGGCATCTCCAGGTCATCGTCAGGGTTGCTGTTGTAGCGGCCGCACAGGCCATAGGTGCTGTTCTGCATGCTCCGAGGGACCGTGATGGACAGGAAGGTCTTCCAGTTATATACAACCTTCAGGCCAAAATCGGTTTCCACCACCACGTGGAAGCCAAAGGAAAAGATATTTATCTTCCCTTGCCCCAGCTTCAGGGGCAGATAGAGCCGTTCACTGTTGACCTGGAAGAGGAGAGATGAGGTGGAGAAACACAGTTGGCCCAGAGATTTCACAGCTCTTCTCCTAACAATGAGTCTCTTGAAAGACAAGTCCCAGAGGGGAGTTTGAACAGGTTGAATGTAGTCTTTGCAAGTCCTGTTGTTTATATCAGTCAACTATTATTATTAGGATTTGAACAGATGCAAATGGCTATCCTTGGTACACTAATATACCTATTTATTTCAGTGCCTTCTGTTTACATAGCATTATTTCCCCCAGGAGTTCAAATTGTTTTCTCCAAGGTAATGTAAAGGTAATAAGAATTCAATTAAAGTTAAGACTGAAATGCCAAAACATAGAACTCCTGTGTTTCTATTTCTAGCTCTACCATGGAATTTATTTTAGGCAAGCCCCAATGTATTAACTCCTTTGAGATTTCTTTTTCCTTAAAGGATGGCTTCACTTTGCTGTTCCCTCTGTCTGGGGTGCCACTACACCCATCAACATCCCTCTCATCCTCCAGACCCTGCTCCAATGTCACTTCTTCTGCAAGGCAAGATTTTCTAAACCTGTGGTCAGAATTAATCACTCCCTTGTCTGGGCAACTAGGGCAGGCTATTTATACTTCTCTTGTATTCCTCTCCACCTCTGGCCAGGATCAAACCTGCATACACCGTATTGCAGCACACATCACAATCTGCCTTATGTTATGGTTGAGTGTATGCACTTTCATCTCACCTACAAGATTATGGGCAACTTGAGGGCAGGACCCACATTTTATTGATCTTTATGCCTGCCTTCCCCTCATTACCCCCCAGACACTCAGCACAATGCCTCCCACAGAGGGGGCACTTGACATGTTTCCTCCCACATATTTTGAAATTCAGACAAGAGGGAAGTCCCTTAACATTAAACTCCAGGACTGTACTGTCCTTGAACTATTTGGATTCAGAGGAGCCAAATCCTATAGCCTGTGGCTGGGTTAGTGCATGATGGAAGACAGAGACCGCCAGTTTGCTCACTACAGCCAGGGCTCACACAGGAGCTGGTCTGCCGTGTGGGAGAAGCAAGTGTTTTCAGATTGCTCTCTGACCAGAAGTCCCATTCCCCCAGCCTCCTTCATCTCTCTCTTAGCTGACACCCCTTTCCATGTCACTGCACCTGCCTTGGTTCAGACTCTCATCACCTTTCACCTTGCCTGTAGTGTACTCTCCTAACTTGTCTCCCTGTCCCCAGGATTGCCCCTCCGTTCAGTCACTACCGCCATGCTAATAATCTTAATGCAATTGAAAGCAGTTAATCCAATACTGAAAGCCCTCTCCAGGGCTTGAGTCAAGTGTCTGACATGCCTAGCACGTCACGCTGGGCTCTCCAGGAGCTGGCCCTGCCTCTCGGATGCAGCCCACTGGCCTCCTGCACACCAACAACACCCAACAGCTTGCAGTTCCCTAAATGAAGCGAACTGTGGCATCCTACCCTGCCATTTCCTGCACTGCAGGTGTGATGGATGCTTTCCATGCTTCACCCAGGGTCCCCAACCCCAGGCACTGCGACTATGGGCTAATGACAACTCACAGCTGGTCTTGGCCCCATGGGAGCCACTTTGCCCAGATTATGACCCCCTAACCCAAGGGTAGCTCTTGGCCAATGACTAGCTGACACCAGAAGTCAAGCTCCAGGGCTCCCAGTAGCCCAGGCTAAAGCTGGTCTGTGGCTTGGACCACAGCCCGGCTGAGTTCTCATGCCCTGGTGCTTTCCTCACTTTCCTAAGAATTCCCATCTCAGATGTTGCTTCTAGGGAACCTGACCTAAGACAACAGGGATGCCCCTGACTCCACTTTCTCCCTGGGGCAATGCTCATGCATCAAAACTATCTCCTCTTCTGCGAGTATTCATTGAGGCAGAATTCATTCATTCATCCAGTAGACATTGACTGGGCACTACTGAGTGCCAGGCACTGTGCTAAAGGCTGGTATAAAGCACATATGGCCTTTCCCTAGGAGCTCACAGGCATGTGGCAGAGGCAAGTACACAGACAGGTAACAATACCATGTGACAAAAGCAATGATAGAGACACATAGAAGCACAGGCAGCAGCTTCAGCCTGGGCACAAGAGCAACACTGCCTGCAGAAGACAGTGCCCACACCCGGTCTCAAAGGATGAGGAGGGGTTGGCCAGTCAAGGAGGAGTGAGAGTGAAGACAAGGCAATTCCAAGTAAAGGGCTCAGCCCCAGGAAAGGTCCAGGTAGACAAGAGAAAAATCCTGATAATATAAATAATTGCAACAATTTAGTGCTGCTGGGGCGTAGAGTGTGGCCTTGGGTGTAGTGGGAGATGAAAATGGAGAGTGGGGACGGCCTGGATCATGGAGGCCCTTGTATGCAATACACACAAGTTAAAGAGGCCCATGAAATAAAGCCTGCAAAACACCATTCGTTTTGTAAAACAAAACCATAAGCAATCTTAATAAGAGAATTGAAGTAGGATGATGAAGCCAGAATTTGGATTGCAGAAGCAAATAGCAAATAAAGTAACAAACAGGAGATACAGAAGCAGAGATGATGCTCTTACGGAGTTTGGCCAGGAAGGGAACGCAAGAGCTTGCATAGAAGCTAGTGGGGAACTGAGACCAAGGCTTGTTTGCGAATGAGCACGTTTATGGGCTGAAGAAAAGGATCCTGTAGAAAGACACAGAAGGGAGAGGAAATGACAGACAGCCAAGATCCCAGGGAAGGCAACAAAGAAGTGGCAGGGGGGAGAGCGGCCGGGGAGGAGAAGAGATGCCGCATTCTCAGCACCTGGAAGGGAGGAAGTGGAGAGGATGCAGTGACAGTCGTTTAAGTGACAGGGGGCATGGAGGGTGAGAGGAGGAGCAAGATCAGACCATGGAGACTCTGATCTGCCCTGAAGTCTCACAGCAAATAAAGTCAAAGCCTCGCACTCAGAGGCCAATTGGTGTCAGCTGGTTTTTCTTCCTAAGTTACCCTGCATTCTATATTCCTGGCTACCTGGTGCCATGCAGGAGGCAGTGCCTCGAGGAGGCAATGTAATTGGATGAAGCTAAAAGGCTTGCAAATTCTGCCATTGCCAAGGAGAACCCGGAGAAAGGAACACCCTCGATTCAGACAAGCTCAGCTTCTCTGTGTCTCAGAAACCCCACGCATGCCGCCTCCACCCTGGCACCACTGCCCTGCTTGTCTCTCTGTGAGTAAGAAATGGAGGAAAAGAGGGCGCTCAGAGGAAGGGGGTCAGAGGAAAAGGGAGAGGCTGGAATGGCAACAGGCTTGATGGATGGAGGAGGAAGCCACAGAGGACGATGAGAAGGTGTAGAAGGAGGAGGGGGGTGTATATTTCAAATATCTAAGTGTTGGAAATAAGACCACAAGTTTTTGGAGAGAGTTTTCCTTTAAACAACAGACCTTGACCTAGTTCTCCAACAAGGTCTTCTGTGGCAAAGTCTCCTTGCATCCCTCAGTTTTCTACCCACCCTGAGTCTTCACCAATATTCCTTTTGCCTGGACAACCTCATCTCATTCTTGGCCTGGCTAGCATAATCTGCTAGGGCTCAGCTCTGGGTATCCTCTTCCAGGAAGCCCTCCCTGAGGTCCTCCCGGCTGATTTAGGCAACCCCTCCTCTGTGCTCCCATGCCCTCCATGAGCAGCATTTTTGCAGCACTTCACATTACGTGGACATTAACTGCTAACATGTCTGTCTCTCGCACTAGACTCTAAGCTCTCTTAGGACAGAGGCCATGTTGATTCACGTTTCTACCCCTAGACTTGGTAGAGAATAGGCATCAATACAAGCCCCTGGTACTAAACCGCACCAGAGTGATGCTCAAAACCTCACTCTTCTCTGATGGCCACCTGACTGGCAATAAGTGATAAAGACACAGGCTATGAGGGCCCTGAAAACCTCCCCGTCAGCCTGAACCATGTTGGACTTGGCTGTGATGAAGCCTGGGGTTGGGGGAAGGAGCAAGGCAGTCTCTGTTGAGCTCTGGCTGTGGATGGCTGAGATGGGCTATGGCAGTGTTCCCAGGAGTGGCTAGCCTTCTGCAGCTCACCCCCGTACCCTGTTTGGTCTATAGAGCACACATTTATTTGTAGCTTCTCTTGGCTTAGTGGATTTTCCCATGTCCTGTGGTGCTGCTCAGTGCAGGGAAAGGTCAGTATCACAGAGAGACGCTGTGTCCCAGGGAATCAGTTTCTTATCAACCTCCATTTCTGAGGGCCCCAGGATTGACCTGCGCTCTGGGCGATGTTTTACCCAGCACTTCATTTCACACTGTCATCCTGATGGCCATTGTTCTTCGGGCTCAGGGAGAGATTGTGACTAGTAATAACAACATGGGAAAACAAACGCAAATCATTGAATAAGCAGATCCTGTAATGCATTTTAATAATCAGAAGTAACTGTTAAATCTCTCCCCCATGCCTCAAAAGAAAAGAACCTTTGATGCACCCTGAACTTGGTCTTCTTGTCAAGGGTTTGAAAGCTATATACTCTATTTCCAACTTGAGCACTTAGGATATCTCAGTGACTTAAAAAGAGGTGCCCTGGCAAGGACTCCCCCCACCTGTTTGATCCATTTCTCTTTGTTGCTCATTGTCTCCAGTGGCCCCCTGTTGTGGGTTGCATTGTGTCCTCCCAAAAGAAATGTTGAGGCCTTAACCCCCAGTACCTGTGAATGGATTTACTTGGAAATAGAGGCTTTGTAGAGGTGATCAAGTTACGATGAAGTCACACTGGATTAGGTGGGGCTAACTCCAGTGAGTGACATCCTTAAAAGGAGAATGAGATTTGGACACAGAGGAAACAGGAGACACAGTGGGAGGGAGGCCATGTAAAGACAGAGGCCGAGACTGGAGTTTATGCTGCCACAAGGTGAGGAACATTGAGGATTGCCCACAGCCGCCAAAAGCTAAGAGAGAGGCAGGGGGTGGTTCTTCCCCAGGATCTCACGAGAAGTGTGACCCTGCCACCAGCTCGACTTTGGACTTGCAGCCTCCAGAACTGAGAGAGAATAAGTTGCCGTTGTTTCAGGCCACACAGTCTGTGGTATTTCATTACGGCAGCCTTTAATAAACTAACTCACTCCTTCCCTCTCCATTTCTCTGTGTGAGGAAGAAGTCAGCCATGGGGTTCTCTGGGCTTGTGACTTTAGCAATAAGTGCAATCTCATGTGATTGGGGCAGAGCACATGCCTGGAAGGAGAGCTAACCCACTGGGGGCTTGACCCTAAAGTAGAGGGAAAGGGAAGGAAATACCTAGAGACAGTGGGGAGTCAGTTATTGTGAAGGAGAGGGAAAAGACAGCATGAAAGAAGAGTAGGTGTCCATGAGGACCCCACAGTCTATATGTGGAAAGAACTGGGAAGATGTCCGAAACCAACATGTGTAACCTCAGATGTCAAGATACCTAAATGCGGAGAGTGGGTAACACAAGGCAGAAAACACAATTCATCATAAACTAGATGGGACAGGACCCATGAACAGATGACATTTTAAAAGAAGAGAAAAAACCTGAAAGGCAAAAAGGTGGAAGAGCACCAGGTGTCAAGGAGATAAGTGACTGCATAGAAACATCTAAATCTAAGGGTGGAACGATACCACATAAGGAAACAAAGCGTAAAGGACGAATATGATGCAAGCAACGTGAGCAAAACGATTGATACATTTGTTTTAATGTAAGATGAAAATGGATAGAGGGGAGTTGTTTTAATGGGGAGCTTCGACTATCCAAACATCTAGAAATCTTATATGGCTAAAAGTCAAGCATCTGACACAGCCCTAACTTGCCTCAGTGGCAATTTAACCCTTCAGATTGATAAAGCAGTAATAGCACTGTGACAAAAGTTATGGGAACCCTGGAAGAAAGTGGTTATTGTGTCATTTCATTCATTCATTTGACCAGTGTTTCGAGTGTTCATTCATTCAACATAAAGGCGAATTAGGTATCGTTTCTGCCCTTAAGAAGCCCATGATTAGAACTGAGAGAGCTTTAGACATGAAGATCACAAAAAATACAGCCTGATTAATGCAATAATGGCTACTGGAATAAATTGTTAGGAGAAGCAGAAAGGAAAACAACTGGGATTTAGGTTTATGGTGTGCAAGAAAGCGAAGAGGATGGGACAGTGACATTTCTCCCTTAGAGGCTAAAAAGGCAGATTTTCAGTAAACGTGAAAGATAATTCAAGAGGCTCGGGAAACTCTCTTTGTCAGAGAAGGAAGTTGAGGAAATCCCAAGGCAAGAAAGAAGTCAATATAGTTGCCCAGGGAACTCTTTAGTCACGTTTAGATAGTTTAGTCCAGTATAGCCCAGGATTTTTAAGAGAACGTGTGCAAGATGAAAAGGAGTCCCTTTAGAGATAGAAAAATTATGACACAGACCTGTGATAATAATGTCAAGAAGGCAAACACCCTAAATCATCTCCCTGAAATGCTAAAGCAGAGGCTGTTGGCTTGCTTGTTAGCATTTCAAGTCATGTGCAGAAATGAGAAGGAGAAAGAATGGCTGGGCCTGTGGCTCAAGCTGATGTCCGCAGGTCAGGTGAGGAGTACACAGAGCTATTCAGCCTCACTCGCCTGTCTTATGGTCCAGGAAGTGCTCTCTGGGAGAAAAGAGTGGGAAGCTTAGACAGAGGGATTTGAAGCCCAAGTAAGTAAAGAGATTCTAGGAGAGCCCAGAGTCCTCCAAATGCATGTGAGACTCATGAACTCACAGATCCCGTGGGTACCAAAAGGGAGACCAGGAGAGATGGAGGGAGGCCAGAACAGGCGAATAGCACCCTAATCTCATAAAAGGGAAGTGGGTGGATGAGGACAATAGCATCAGTTAGGGAGGCCTAGTCTGTGCGAGGCAGGCACTTCTTTCACAGATGGAGTGGCCAAGCTAAGAGGTTAAGTGCCTGCCTGAGGTCACGCAGCAGCCACCAAGCAGGGATGCTAAACTTGGTCTGTGCTCTCTCCAACATGCTCTGTTGCCATGTGAAAGGCACCACTTCCAGAGCGGTCTGCTTCCTAACATGGTGTATGTGACTTGGGCAAATCATTGTTTTTGCTGAGCCTCCATTTCCTTCTCTCTAAGATGAAGTGACAGAAAATCTCTAGGGCCTCTCTCTGCTTTAATATACTGTGGTTTTTTTGGATTCCAGACCAGCCTGATTCAGCTGCAGCCTGGCTTGCTGACCTCTGTCCTGATGGCCCCATGACTCTCCTCTTAAGGGGGGCACGTGACTACTCACCAGCACAGTGTGCTTGTAGGCTCGGTGGATCACGATGCTGTAGCCAAACATGGTCACGTCCACCTGCTTAACCCACAAGGCCAGTGACGGGTCTCGGTCCTCATTCTTGGCTGTGACAACGAACTTGGGGAAAGAGTCTGAGCTCGGCCTGCTTCCTGTGGTGCAGAGGATGAGTGGGCAGCTTGTCTGGAAGTCAAAGGGGAAGCCATCAAAGGTGAGGTAGTGGCCGTAGCCCGAGACAATGCAGGAGGCGTCGGTGCGGGCTTGGCAGTAGTACAGTCCACCCTCCTCCATGCAGTACTCATCATCCTTGCAGGGAACAGTCTCACAGTGGACGCTGTTGTCTGTACCATTGCAATAGCAGAAGATCTGGCAGTCCAGGTCCACCCAGAAGGTTTCATTGGTGGCAAGCTGGTGCCCCTCAAAGTTGCAGCCACACTCACTCCGCGTGACACACTGGCTGCCCAGGAGGGCATAGCCCTCGTCACACTGACATCCCTCAGAGCAGCTATCCACGCAGATGGGGCCCAGGGCCAGGGTCTCACAGGTCTGTGTACATGTCATACACTCCTCAAAGTGGCTGTTCTCTGGGCACTCCAGAGCTGCAGGTAGTCAAGGAGAAGACAGGTTAGAAAAGGAAAAAAGCCAGAGTCAGAAGTGTGAGTTCATGCATGTGTGTGCGTGAGTGTATGTCTATGTGTGTGCATACATGCGTTTGTGCATGTGTTTGTCTCTCTCTGTGTGTGTGTGTGTGTGCATGCATGTGTGTTTCACTCATGTTGCCCAGGCTGGAGTGCAATGGCGCCATCTTGGCTCACTGCAACTTTGCCTCCCAGGTTCAAGCGATTCTCCCTTCTCAGTCTCCCGAGTAGCTGGGATTGCAGATGCCCCCCACCACACCTGGCAAATTTTTGTATTTTTAGTAGAGATGGGGTTTCACCATGTTGGCCAGACCGGTCTTGAACTCCTGACCTCAGGTGATCCACCAGCCTTGGTCTCCCAAAGTGCTGGGATTACAGGTGTGAGGCATTGTGCCTGGCCCATGTAGAAAATTTTGAGTCTAAGACCCAGAAATGAGCACCTGTAACATGCTAGGCACGGTCCTAGGCACTTTTGTGTACCTTACCTCAACCACCTGGAAAGCAAGGTAAATCTTATCATTCCCATCTTATAGGTGAGGACACTGAAGTTCAGTGATTTAACTTAACTAGTAAGTGCCAGAGAGAGACGTAATCTGGGTCCACTGACTCAAAGACTCTGGAAAGGCAGCATTGTATGTTTGGAGACCATAGAGACCTGTGGCTACTGCTAACTTAACTCTGGGATGTTATTTCATGTCTTCAGAGCTTCTGTTTCCTCTTTCATTAAGTATGAACCACATTTACCTAGCAGGGTTGTTCTGAGGATTCATAATCGAATCTATCAAGTTCTTAGTAGGGTCTCCATCAGTGGTATGCCCTTTTCCCTCTTTGCACCTCCTTTTATTACACAGACAGGCTATATGTAGGTATTTTTACTCTGCAAATTGGCTCATTGTCTCTCCCGTTGTCCTTCATTTCTCTGTTCCTGGTGCCCTCTGACCTCGTCCACCTCCTCCTCATTCTCTGCATAGAAAGTGATCATCCCCCAGCCCCTTTGCCCACAGGCTTTCCCCTTTCTGGATGGCCCCCTGCTCCAACACACAGACAAAGCCAAATCCCACCCATCCTTCAAGTCTCACTTCAAATTGCCCGTCCTCCCAGAAGACTTCCTTGAAAGATAAGTCTCTTAGTGAAAAAGAACAGCGCACACTTGTAATCCCAGAACTCTGGAGGATAAGGCAGGTGGATCACCTGAGGTCGGGAGTTCGAGACAGTCTGGCCAACATGGTGAAATCCCATCTCTACTAAAAGTACAAAAAAATTTAGCCAGGCGTGGTGGCACACAACTGTTATCCCAGCTGCTCAGGAGGGTGAGGCACGAGAATCACTTGAACCTGGGAGGAGGAGGTTGCAGTGAGCAAAGATCATACCACTGTACTCCAGACTGGGCAAAAGAGCAAGACTCTGTTTCAAACAAACAAACAAACAAACAAAGCACAGCACATAAGTAATAACAGCAGCACAGGATGCTCACCATGTAGTGGTGAGTATACTTCCCATTTCACTCTATTACTTTAATGGGTCACAATTTGCCCGGGCCAGGGACAGAACTCAAGAGCACAGAAGAAGCCTCCTACAAGTCTGTGCAATCTAAAGATCTGCGAAGGACCCCACCATCTTCCGGGAAAATAAGATCTTGCCTTTAAAACTTTCTTTGGCTTACATACATACCATCACTCCTTAATACTGTTTTATAATCCAAGGACACGGAAGACATTACAGAGAAATAAATTGCATGGCAAGAATAGCTCTGCCCACAAGTACCGATACAACAGTGGACTGAAAGCCAATCATTTTTTCCTCTGGGCTAAAGGACTATCTCCACTCCCATTGCCTACAATACCATACGGCTTTGGAGTTGAAGGCTAGTTCAGCACTGATTATATATGGCTGTATGGAGGGATTTTCACATTTGTCTCTAAATTATGAATGTTCTAACACTGACTGCAGATTTATGATGATAGCAAATAACATGACTTATTTAAATGGCTCTCGCTTTATGACTTATTGTGTTGTCTGAATTTGTCTGAAAGTCTGGAACATACAGACGTAGAGTAATAAAACTTCCCCTAGGCCCCAAAATGCCTCTGTGAAATTACTTAATTGGGCAGCCTGGCTCTGCCAACAGGAGGGCCAGTTAAAAATATCTGAACACAGAGGCAGCAGTTGTCTCTCTCCAGGTTCAAAGAAGACTGTGTTCCTGATTCACAGCTGTCGTCCAGTTCAATCCCCGCTCTGCAAAACTCCGACCAGATTAATCCGTTAGTACTTGGAGGCCTGATGAATCAAGTGTGCACTTCCAGTCCTTCTCGCCAGATCCATGTACACAAGATCTAGATGAGACATCCTGGGGGACATCTCAAGTAGGAGCCCTGGCCCTCAGCCCAAGAAAGCCATGTTCCATGTGACTGCTTCTGCCCACATCATGCCTAAAAAAGGCACTGATAAGAGCTTCCTCCGGGTCTGCTGGCCCAGATGAGGGATAATGAGAAGGCCTTCTCAGTAGCTGTCACATGCAGGAAAACAGGGAACATTACCGTCACTCCCTGCTAACTTGGCACACACGATGGCACCAAACTGTGCTCCGTGCAGCACAAAAACAACTCAGAAACATCCCCTGCCAGGTAGGAGTTAGCAGTCTAAAAGGACGGCACTGAAACGGGCTGGCAGCAGAACAGATTTGGTATGGGGGAGACTCGACAATCCTGCCACATGAATGAAATACAACGGGGAGGCTCAGTGTGGGAGCAGAAACAGAATCGTGTTGGATAAGCTGGAGACAGGACAAAAGAGGATATAGGGAGGTGGAAGGAAAGAAAAAGGCTTTGGGAAAGTATGATAAATTCCCACCAGATGTGGTGGCCAACAGAAACTGTGGAGGTTCTCCTGCTGCAGGTAGCTTTGGAGTCTCAGCTTTTAATAGCAATTAGTCCCTCCTCAGGGCCTCACCAGGGACACAACTGCCCTTCCCTGAGATGACAGCCACTAAACCCTCCACATGCTCCTTGGATTTCCCAAGGTCAGAAATCATAGATTTAAAAAGATGTGTGTGTGTGTGTGTGTGTGTGTGTGTGTGTGTGTGTGTGTGTGTGTGT